>NW_025953557.1:1332578-1349033 GCF_022495145.1 Xylaria bambusicola | reverse complement strand
ACAGCACACCATCCCACCCCCACCCACCACCGGTCCGCACAATAACCAACAGTAGATATCCCCCCCTTCCCCCCTTACGGTGCCTCATAACTTCGCATTCGGAAGACTACTACGGTAGGTATATAGACGACAAGAGGTCTGAACCCTGGGGGAGGATATTTTCGATCAAGTGATCAAAGTACCTATGCTGAGGTCGGCCGGCTTGGTACATGGTATGCATGTCGTGTGTGCAATCCACGTGATGCCTTCTCTGTACCGAATTACTGTGGTATTATGGCTGGTTTGGTAGCGCGGGTTCAGTTTCAGAAGACGGGAAGTTTATCCGAGCAGCCAAGCACGCATAACTGAGACAATGCAAGCCCATATCGATGATGGACGCCACATACATATGCAGGCACGGCGGACGATTTGGAATGCCCACGCGAGCGTCTAATCCAATCGCATCCAGTATCCCATGCCATCTCCAACCAGCCCCTCCTCCTTCAGCACAGAATACCTTGAACTTCAGCACAAAGTCCAAAGTTAGGCCCATAGTGGAGCGTGAGGTCGTGTAACGTGTAGGGGTTCTATTCCCAGCTTCCTTCTCAGGGACTAGATACATACCTACTTATACATGCCAATCTTCGCGTCGAAAGTCAAAGGCGTCATCCAGTTAATGCCTAGGGTTTTAGTTTGGTACCGATCAAGAAGCACCAGGGTGAATCTTACCAACAGAGCCAAACTTCTCAACACAAGTATATACATCGGCTCTACGACCCGGGCGCGGCATCTGCGGTAAATTTCCGCTAAAGATCTGGTGCGTGCTACTTACGTAACCGAAGAAAGGGTCCAAGCTCAACTCTCGATTCTCAACCACCATCTGAGGTCATGATATCATAGATTTGTATGAACCTTTGTTGCAGCGGCCGATTCAGCCCATTCATAAGATAACGAGGGTAGACGGGCAGAGGACGGGGTAGATTAGTATGAACGTGCGGTCTGTCCAGGGTAATCCCGCCCACGGGTCAATCAATGTAAGGCAGCCGGACGAAAGAAGGGTCCGCTTGAGCCCCTCATTTTCCCGATCACCACCTGCTACATACCTGACAGCGCGGATTAAGCTCCGAACCTCATCAATGCATCAAGTAGTGTAGCGAAACCACCTCGCCATCTCTCTCCAAGACACAGCGCATGGCGGCTTCTCTCAAATACGTGCTGCATTACTATGGGTCCCAGAGCCTCCTCCAGAGACTCGGGGTGTGGAGAGTAGATCCTGCAAGGAAGGGCAAATACTGGGTTGTGTAAGTTCGTATCGCCCCGTCTCATTTCAGGACTTAGAAGAGGATATGGCACAATGGCGTCGGATTCATTTATGTTCCTTGTTCTCTCCCGTTAATTGTACGGATGTAAGCGACACGCCCATACTAAGAAAATTAGTTATATCCATGGCGGCGCATGGCGCGACCCACGCGTCACGCACGAGAGTTTCATGCCGAGCATTGACTGGATACTCAAAACGTCACCAGCGGCGACAGACAATGTGGGCGACAATAGTAGGGATAGTACTTCGAATGCGATAGCTGGGTTCGCATCCATCGATTACCGGCTAAGCCCGCACCCCCAGTTCCCGCAGGACCCGGCCAAAACGCCTCCGGACCAGTACCGTGGGGCTCGGCATCCCGATCACATCGACGATGTGCGGTCCGCGCTGGTCTTCTTACAGCGGACTTATGGTTTCGGAGGCGACTACGTATTGGTGGGACACTCGGCAGGCGCCGCCCTAGCGTTCCAGTTGCTGACTACTTCGTCTCCTTCCGCGACGGCCACAGAGCATCCGGTCCCCCCGGCTGCCATAGTAGGCTTTGAGGGGCTCTACGATTTCACGGCCGTCGACGCGCGGTACGGTGGAGCCTACGCGACGTTCCTCCGTGGTGCGTTTGGCGATGATCCTGAGAACTGGGACGCCGCCGCGCCCATCAAGTTCACTGGAAACTACGCAGAAAATTGGCCTGGTGGGAAGTTTATCTTGCTTGGCTGGTCGCCTGATGATACCCTTGTCGACGAACCTGAGGCGGATAATATGGCGCGGCGGTTAAGAGACGTTGACGGCTTTGTGAACGAGGGCCAGGGGGGAGAGCTTGGGGAGAAGACGTTGCTGCTGCTGAAGGATGTACGGGGCGACCATGACGAGATTTGGAGGAGCGGCGAACATGTTAGTCGAATGGTTTGGATTGCGCTTCGGACGTTGGGGACTGAGTTGTAATGCAATGTACTGTATATCTGCATAGCCAGGCTGGCAATGCAACACGTGCGAAACTTCCTGGGCAATGATCTAAAAAGAGGAGTCATTTGAGCCAGTTCGTAGTGGCCTATTATATATGTGACATGGCAGCATGCTATAGTTAGCAATATGCACGTGCAACACAATCGGATTTTTTTGTGGCCCAGAAGTATAAGAACAGCCTGAGGAGATCCTGTAACAGCCAATTTCTATAGCATTACCAGTAAAATGACATTTGTACGAAGTTGCCCTGAGCTTCAGGATAGCATGTAAAGGTTCAAATTATAAGCCTCATGTTCCATCTTCTTCGTTACTCTGCTGGGGGGTCTCCCGGGCAGTTTGGAGGCCGGGTCGCTTGATTTCGCTTTTTGTGAACGAATAATATGCATATTTGACTCGAGATGACAGGTAGAACACATTCTAGAAGCATTGCGCCCTCGACGACACTCTCCAGTCGATCTGAGGGCTTGGTCAGCTGATAGCAATGCCCCAACGTTAATGATGTACATCTGAGGACTCGTAGACAGCTGTCAACTTGGTAGTGCAGTTAAAGCGCTTATGAGACGTGTGAACCTGGGCAAATTATTCCAGCAGTGACGCTATTAGAGTCTTCTGCGCTTCTGAATTCATTTTCTTATCTCTACTCTGAGGGCAATGGGTCTATCAGAAATCACAACATCGCTCATGCTCCTTTGCAGCTTCTCCGGTAATGATACATGGACTTTAATTATATACGACAGAATGAGTTCCTTCGTGGAGACGACGCCGACAAGAGAGTGAGGAAAGGTCCGTGTCTTTCTCCAACCACGGAGTAACTAAGTGATGTACCTAAAATCCGGGTGCCTGTATCCGAGATCAGCCTTTTCTTCCTCCGTGAGCCCTTCGAGCCGATAATCGCGACCACCATGTGCCCGGAGGCGGTTTTCGCGTAGGCAGTAGAAAATACCAAAGATGGAAAGAAACAATACAACGACTTGAGCAGCAAAGTTGATGGAATGCCCTATAGGGAAGTTGGGAGCATCGCTTGGAAGATAGGCCCAAACAGCTAGAATCCCTCCCGCCGTCCCGAGGGAGACGATATAGCCACTGGATACGGCACGAACGGACGGCCCGGCGGCGTTATTGATACCCCACGAGAGGAAACCGGGGCCACCTGGGAATGCGCCCACCGCACAGAGGTAAACAGCAGCATATTTAAGCTGACTACCGCTGCCCCAGCGCAACAAGCCGAACCCTGTAATTCCCAAGATCGTAAAGCCTGCGAGGTATATACCGCGCATTTTTGTTTTGTCGCTGATGTATCCAATAGCAATAGCAATGAGCGATGCTGCAACGTATACGGGAACGCTGTAATATTGTGCTGTCAACCCGCGATACCCGATCTCCTGTAGGATAGTCGGAAGAAACACAGATAGTCCTTGAACGGTGATATTGATGAAGAAGAACCCAGCTGCACAGATATAGTTATTGATGTTGCTGACTGCACGTTTGATATGACGCATCTCGACTTTCTCATTGCTGGATTCCTTGTGCTCCAGACGAACCCGTTCAGCAGCGATCCACCTCTCACGTGTGGATAGGTGGTTGGCGGTTTCTGGACTTTGTGGTAGGATGAATGGCGCCACTATGGCTGCTATCACGGTAATTATCCCCTCGAAGAAGAATATATTACGCCATGTATCTTGGAAAAGGTCCTGTTAATATGGAGACCGCACGTCAGACGAGGGATGGGAACAAGCTCACGCAATTTTGACCCAGCAATCCCCCATTCTGGAATTTGTGAAAATCCGGCAGCAAGCAGTCCACCGAAGGCACCGGCGGCCGACGCTGCAGATACATATATACCAACTCTGAAATACAGCTCTTTTCTCTTATAGAACGAGCTCAGATAAAAGGCAATGCCAGGACTGAACAGAAGATGGTTAGAACCATGATATTCTCCATTGGCAACTCAGACTTACAAGGCGCCACCCTCGAACACACCCAGCAATACTCGCACTCCTACTAATTGCTCATAGGTTCGCACGAATGCTGTTCCTATAGACACGGCCCCAAACCCAAGAACCAAAGATGGAATATAGAACCGTGGGCCAACGCGTTTAAGGAGGATATTTGAGGGTACCTCCACCACGAGATACACGACATAGAAGATGCTTGTAGCAATATTGAAGCGGTAACCAACGAGGTTCAAATCTTCCGACAGCCCCTGAATCCGTGCGTTGCCAATATTTACCCTAGCAGGAGTTTGTTAGCAAGAGAGGGAGGAAACCGAGAGGCTACGAAACTGGAGATCCTACCGATCGAGGAAGCAGAGGAGATATAATATGGTGAGCATGGGAACAAGTTGTCGATCGAGTTTCCTGCGTACAACAGTCTCCTCTTCTTCCGTCCAACTAGGTGAATCGGCGGAGTAGAGGCTCTTGTCCTCGAGGAGGACAGCCTCGGGCAGGGAGCCCTGCTTCTTCTCGTCGACCTCCTGTACCAATACCATGACGGCGTGAGTAGCTGACGACAATTAGGTAGAATTATGCTAGAGGAGAAGGGACGGGCTCGTAGAGTCTGGGAACGCCAGCATGCTATTAAGTATAAGCCAAGTCACCAAACTCAGACTATCATTTCCCTCCGTCCCTGACAGTCACAAGCATCCTTTGGCCACCCATGGGGAGAAACCTGGGTAGGCCTTCTAACGGACTCATGGAGAAGCAGGGGGCCTGGCCGGCTGATTTGATCCCAACGACGACCGGCACGTAGACTCTCTTCTCTGATTGAGTCGATAGACGGTGCCCTTGGGGTAACCCTGCTTCGCCTAAAGCGGATGTTCGCCTTCCACTGCCATAACACCTGCCGACTGCGGTCTATAACCGGCCTTCCCCCCGACCCCCCTCTCCCCCAGGACCAGCTAACACGGCAGTGGTAGCTCTTGGCACTGCGGGGAAGCTGTTGTACGACAGCCAGCCAATGCTAAGCTGAACCCTGGCCTTGTGGCGATAGACAGGTGCGCTGTTAATGGCGAGATGGGTCATATTATCTCGAAGAAACGCAGATTATGTCGTGAAAGTTGCTACTCCTCCGATATTAGTATATATTGCGACTGTGAAGATGGCTCATCATGAAGCGACCTTTTACGGTCTGAATAGCATGAACCTACTGCTCCGTACATGTATGCACTACCTATGTATGTTGGTTCGCGACGACTTCAGTACCAAGACATGGGGTTGCTTGGCAGATAAGCTAGACATGATACTACTGTAAGTAGCGTAGCAGGGAATCGGCCTTCAGCTTACTCACTCAATACACCGCCATACCATTTTTCTACATGTAATGTGAGGGAGCGATATCGACAAACGGTCTGTAACTCGGAGGTTGACTTAAACAACCATATGAAAGCTATAAAAGCCACGGTTGACTGGAGGAGGTGCTCCAAAATAGGAACCATAATACGACTTAAGGGAGGGAATCAGATTTGTAGGTAGTTGAGGTGTGGCCCGGATAATTGACCAGTGTTACGGGCAAATGCCAATTCATTGGCCAATTGGATAGCGGTCAGACTGATCAAGACAGGACAAATGCCCGATATTACTACAACGAGCTTACTTCGTACGTAGCGTAGCGTATTGTAGGTATTATGTAAAGAATCAAAAAACGAGCCATATAGGTACCGTAGATTGTTAATGGACTGTGAGACCACCATGGTATCAGTAAGCCAAGGGTTATCACATTAACTTAGGCACTTACTAAGGTCTTATCTAGCAAAAGAGGACTTTGTATATTTAGACGAGCCCAAAAAAATAGTCTAAGTATAGTAAGACATTGAATTATGGACAAAATGTGGGAGACACCTTAGACTGAAATTCCGCGTATATAGTAGTGCTACTACGTACAGCGATCATTCCGCGCAATTGTCTGCGCAATAAGGAGCAGGCACCTCAGCACCTACGTGAAAGTGAGTGAGTACCAAGATATGTTGATTTACGTGTTACCTACTAGTAAATCATAACATTGCGACGTGTGCGACCCGTTCTTCCCGCCCCGGCCGGATCCCCTGATCCTCCCCCCGTTGTACTATGTAATCAGACGGTCGCAAACATAATACCTAGCACACAAGGCCGTGACATGCTATGAAACAATCTTGAAATCTACCTCGATCGAAGATTCTAGTGGTCGTCGACCCTTGATCGCAATATGCATCTCCCTGCATTTGCATTCCCACCGTAGGTAGTCGTACCTACCTATGTACCTACCTAGTACATTAGGTATCTACTAGTAGCAAGCATTGCCAAGCACAGGCGTATGTAGGTACTGTACATGTATGTACATGTATGCGACCCTTGGTAATCCGCGCTGACCACTGCAAGCCCACAAGATGCTGTGTTCGTATCTGCATCTGTGTAAAATGTATAAAGTATGTCTCTGTATCTGCACCTGCTGTACGCAATTGCGTAGAGAGATATGGTGCTACATAGATTATGTATACCTACATATGTATGTACCCAAGACCACAGCTCTGGTGCTGTAGGTACTATACTGAAGTGTGGGAGATACCTACCACTATGTATTTACCTATATAGTACCATCTCAGGTACGGTACTACGAAGTAGGTATGTAGGTAGCAGGCCCCCGCCATCCGAAAGCGCAGTTGCGCAGATCACATTGAAACACGTCAAGGTCAAGTAAGCGGGGTGTGAGGATAAGGAGAGCGAGGGGTGCCGTTGGCTGGCGCCCCACTAGGCACATATCTACCTAGTACGTACCTACCTACTTATGTAGGTAGTCTGTACCTAGGTTCCTATATGTACGATAAGGGGCTTGGGCAGTTCTAGATGTACTTAGCACATATCAATTTTGTGGCTAGTCCTTGCAGGCCTGGGGTGCTGGAGATGCTGCGCTAAATAATGAGTCCGCACTAGGCGCCTAGTACGCTGTAGAGTATTAGCTACCTAGCGCAAGTTCTAGTTCAGCGCAAGTTTAGCGAAAGCCGTAGATTGCGCCGGGGATCCGTACTGTAATCGCTCTTCTCCGCTCAAAAGGTCCCGTTCCGTACTAGCGCAGGAACCAACGATCGCAAGTCTAAGTCAACGTCAGACCCTGCGCATCTCGTCATTGGCGGGAGCATAACTTTTGCGCCGTGATGCGCCGCGGGCGGCTGGCGGCTACCAATACCCCAAAACACTGCGACAGTCACGGGAACGACGTCGCGCTTGCCATGCGCTCGGCTTGATATGGTATGCGCGCATCATAGGCCCATGGATAAGCGCGCGATGCTTGTCGCCGTTGAGTGCTATTTTAACCCATGAATGCCTAACTAAGGCAGGTAAGAAGGCAATGTGTGTCTTACATAGGTACCGTAGATGGAAAGGCTTGAAGCTAGATAGGGAAATCGTCACTTCGATCAATACCGACCTAATAATTTCTGTGACTGTCAGTCCATCCCCGAGGCGTATACTCGGTGGCGCGGAAAGAAACAGATCAATTTCTTAGACAGCCATGCGCCAAAAGTCTACATGCGTGCGCGAATGCCACAACACTATAGCGAATTTTCATTAGGCCTTGTAACAGCTAAAGTATAGAAATTTTCAGGCTACTTAAAAACCATGCCTCGTCTTGAACAAGCTATAAACATCATAGTCGAGGCGGGTAGACAGACCAGAAAAGACAACACAGCCACTATGCGAATCACTCTCGATATACCATCACCGACCGTATAGCTGGGACGAACCGACATGATCCTAGACAGGTTCGCCTCACCCATTTGCGGCGCCATAGCTTGAGCATCTACCAGCGCGCCCCGTTCCCCCTCCCTTTCTAGCCCAGAGGCATACCCGAGTTTGCCTGAAACCTCAATTTTCTAACCACCACCGCCATGTCTTTTACCCTCTTCAACGGATTTCATTTCATTTCCAACAGGTGCTTGCCATCTTGTAGATAACACACGGTCTGGCCGCGTTAGGCAAAGAGCACATGTTTTGGAAACAAGCGCGAAAAGCAAAAGTGCAGGCGTGGGATCCAACGCCAGCTCATAGGGATTGCTTGATAAAAAGATTCGTTCCGACGTAGCATTTTGTTGAAGGAATGTCACGGCCTCAAGACCTCAGTATTAAAACCTCGATTTCGTTTGCGCCCTTCCAAAAACCAAGCTTATAACGCCGATGCCAAAGGGAAATAAGTCTAATTCTGCTCTCCATCTCAAGATGGCGCCACAAGGCCATCGTATGTAATCATGTGTCAGTGAGGAAATTGTGAGCCAGTGCCAGCTTCAGCCGCCATTCTTGGCTCTGAGCTGGCTTGAATCTTCGTCAAAACCAGTCCATGCGACGCATCTGCCTCCAAAGGCGTACGGCGGGGCACAAGTGTTCTTGCCAGACATTGACAATAATCTAGACATCGCTCTACCTATGGCGCTAGAGCGATCATGGCTTGATTTAGCCTACCGCTTCCGTTTCTTATTTTTATCCATCGTGACTGTTGGCACTGCGATAGGCGCGGCAGGCAAAAGAATGGGTGCCGCCGGGACGTCCACTGATTTGATAGGTACGCCCATGTGGCGCCCATAACGTCCCTTCCGTCCATTGCCTTCATCCTCACTGATGCATTGGTCGGCGCTCAGGCCGGCATCCCGACAACGACCGCACGGCCGTTGACGGTCACATCCCTTCTTGCTCTTTCGGCATCGCTGACAACGGGGTTTTGTTGACAAATCCGGCTGTTCCTCGTCGCCAGGTTGACCTGACATTGCTGAAGCAATGGAGGGTTTGCGCGAATGGTTGGGCAAAGATGCAGGCGACATAGGACCGGCAGCTATGCTGTTGGATTTTTTCGGCTTCGCAACAGTCGTCTTAGGTGTCTTTGTCGCCTTGGGCTTACTAGTTTTGGCGCTAGATACTCGAGGCTTCCCAAGATTTTGAGACTTTGCCTTGGCATCGCCATCCTGTAGGCCATGAATCTCCCCAGCGCCAACCTCTAGATCAGCATTGCTTGCACCTGTATCCCTATTGTTGTGCTGCGGTATAAAATGACTGTCCGTTGTTGGATGGGTCTTGTTCATTGCACCATTCTTGTCTAGCTTTTGGCGACGAGCGGGTGGAAGCTCGTCGTCGTCGTCGTCGCTACCACTATCGCTTGTCGCACCAGTGGAGGAAGCAACCTCTGCTTTACCACTGAAGGTGTCATCTAGAGTCGAAGCAGATGTCCTGCCATGAGAAACGTTTGACATGTCGCCCAGTCTCATAAGCTGGATTGCGACATCCTTATCCTCTTCAGATACGCAACTGCCAATGGTGGGATCGGGGGTTGGAAGGATGCCAGAACCGTGGTTTGGATAGCCTATGCTGCCCCGGTGGCGTCTTGAGTCAGAAACAGGGGTTGCAAACATGCCCTGTTGACCATAGCCGTTGTGAGTTTGGGGAGATTGGAGTGGCTGAGGGTTTGTGAAGGGGTTTTGGCCTGGGTAGGGGAAAGGCATTGACGGTCGCTGGTGCTCCACACGACGAGCTGGAGACACCGATGGGTTTGAAGTGGCTGCAGGCATCTGGGGCGGCGCAAACAACGGCAGTTCCTAGATGTAATGATGATTAGGAAATCGATTTTGAGTGAGACGGGTGGTACATGGCTTACGGAGCTTTCAAATTTGGCGCGCTTCCGACGACCGCCTTCGACGATGTTTTCAACGCTGATGTCAGTGTTACCGATGTGATCCTTTGCTTTGCTAGAAACGGACCCAGCGGCACCATCGCCACTACTGTATCCGTTGGCACTATCATCATAACTGGAGCTAGGATTCTTGGTCGAACGAGAGCGCCCCTTTTTCCCAGCTGGATTCGTACTGACAGATGTGCTTCGCCGACCACCGGTTCCGTTAGGAGAAGGACTGCGCCTCCGTGATGTCCTTGAGCCTGGTCTTGAAATATGGTGGCCCATCTGATGGCCCGTATATTCTAGCGACGGCGGCTGGAACGCGGCAGAGTTGAACGGACCAGCCGGCGAAGAAGAATCCTCAATAACTCTGACGTAAACCACCATGTTGTTGCTGAAGTTCTCGTATCTCGCGATCAAGGTATTGCTCCGATCGTCCTCAAAACTGATACCCGCAACGCCATGGTATAAGCCGTAGAAGTTCTTGACTGTAGAGATGATAGATTCTGTGTCATCATGTGGGAATATTTGAACACGCAATGGGAGTCGTGCTCGATATTGGGGAGATTGAGGGAAGAGAAGCTCGAATTGGACGTGCTTGGGGGCTACGGGTTGCCGAGGGGAGACACTTCCGCTATGTGAACTCGCAGAGGCGCCTGCATATGGCTCAATGGGTGATCCAGACGCCATCTTACCCCCCTGATGTATTGATGATGTACTAAGGGTAATCTTAGTAGCAGAGTAGGTCTGGTGAATGTTATGGTGAGAAGCGCCCGCAGCAGGTTGGGTGTTGGTTGATTGCGGATGGAATGATGAGGGCTTGAGCGTGAGGAGGTTGGACACGTCCATCACCTAGTTGGATAGACCGTCAATCGTTTTCTCTGCAGAGTTTGGTGGCTCTCAAATTCAATAGCTTTCAAAAGCGACCGATTATACTGTCGGGTTTGTGGTCTAGAGGTGAAGGGTGAAGGGCGAAGGGCGAGGGGAGGGCAAGGGCAAGGGCGGTCAAACCCCGGTCGCAAGACTGCGAAGGAGTATAGATATTCGAAAACTTGACAACGTCGCCTCATGTACCTATTAAGAGTTCAAAGTTAGCTGGGTATTTTAAGTAACAGGAAAAAGAGAGGAAATGGATGGGCATTGAGTGTAGACAGTTCTACTCGTCGTAGGCGACCATGGTTGGTATGGGAAGTAGCATTCTGTGGCACGCCCATGGTACCATTGTGCCGAGGCGATTTTGCAGAGCGATGGGGAAGAAGGCGGTCCCCATTGGAACGGACATCGGATCGCGTATGGTGGCAGACTCTGAAAAACTTACCGAGACACAGAGAAGATGGTGTTGTCGTGTTAGAGACGCATGAACTCGACCTTGATTCTTGGTGCCCCCGAGTCGGCCTACGAGAGAAGCGGCTTAGCACGAAGAGTGCGAAAAGGAGCAGGCTTGCCAGATAGACCGGCGATGTGGATGACGATGAGGGCGTAGATGAGGCAGGACGACTTACGGCAGCAATGGAAGTGGTTAGATAGGCGGTTTGGTCGAGGAATCAGGCTCGTGTGAAAGAGGAGGTAGAAGAGAGGGCGAGGTTTTGCACAGTACTGGGTGAGTCTCAAAAAGGCCCGCCCACACAGTTAGTGAACCTGGGAAGTCGTGGGTGCACGTACCCGTGGAAGTGTGCCATTCCTACCGCCTGTAGGCACCTAACCTGCCTGTAGCGTCCCCCCTACTGTGCACATCACAACCACTAAAGGAGCTACTAGCACTGCGTCACATATGATATTGCCTACATAGGTACCTACCTACCTAGGTACTTACATGCTACCTAGGTAGTATACTTACCTGCTTGCGGTTTGGGAAGTACCATAGTACCCAGCCTGCACAAATTGCCAAATGAATACACGAAATGAGCATGTGGAAAGGGTCAATTCGTGGGGTTTAATGAGCTATCCAGCCATTGGCAACATCATCTGTCGTTCTGTTTGAGCGTCCCTATGTGATTATTCATGGCTGGGGAACTCGAGCATAGGTAGTAAGTAGGCATTTTGCACTTTCTCCTCTTTCAACGGGGCGACATACATACCTAGGTACTTATATAGTACATACCTAGGTAGTAAGTTAGACTTGGGAGCATGCATAAGGGCCCACGGATTGTTGAAGTTTCCCAACATTCCAGCACGTCACCGATGCTCAATACTTGATATTTGGTCACTACTAATCGAATTGGCTTCAGGTGCCTTGGGCAAAGTCAAGACAGCCACACTGCGTATTTACTACCGTATTCCCCTAGATAGCAAGGCCAAAGAGAAACCCTCACTGGAGGGGCACTTGCTCATCTATACCTAATACATAGGTACCTTATCTCAATTGTATTCGGGGTATCTATCTAGGCGGCAGGAGACACGGTACGCATGGTGTTTATTGTATCTCCGTCAGACATATGCAACACTTGACATCAAACTAGGTACTCAAACCTACCTTATGTACCTAGGGAAGGGAAAAGCTTGTTCCCAATTACACCGCACTCAGCGTGTCTCGATGACAGACAGGACTTACTTCCTCCGAGGGTACGAGGTAGGCATGCCGCGCAAGGATGGTTCGTACTGTAGCTATGTGTCGCCGTGTCTTTGAAAGCCGGTGAAGACGTCTGTCTGCATACCTCCCAACTGGTGCCAAAAGGTCTACTCGGTCCGTGTGGTGTGTTGTTCTCTTGTTACAGCCAGTCACGGCTGGGAGAAATGTCCGCTTGGTTGCGTTCAGAATGGAGGCCCAAGCGACTTTGCTGCTGTGGTGGACTGCACCTGGACGAATTGGATCTGCGACTGGCCAAAACTTACTATGCTCGAGTGTGACCCGGCGGTCCCTATCGGGTCTTCGCTGCTATTCGATATAGTAGGGACCTTTGAGGACCGGCTCAACCAACTTGGAAGCGTCTAACCCAAGGTTAGGTAGACAGTTAGCGACTGCGCTGGCCACCCTCGAACTCGCCCTTTCCGACACCAGTTGGCTCTGCGCCCGGCGCCCAATCTTTCCAGGGCTCGCTCGTTAGTGTACCGTAGATCTCGTGGTTGATTATGCCCTTGGCATTATCCCACCTCAAAGTAGGTAGGTGGCATCCTATACCTACATGTAGGTAGGGTCGGTCGGCTCTGGTAGGCAGATTTACTTGTCACCCGAAGCGGTTGACTGTGACCAACCGGCTTTTAGTGGGACAGGCGCTGGCGCAATTCCAGCCGGGATACAATGTGCGTGGATACATACCGCTCCGGTCGCATTGCCATTCCTTTACTCAGTACTAAGTATGTAATGTCATTGATGTAGGTATGTCGCCTGCTCGCCACCCCGAACTAGAGCGTCCCTTTTGGCTAGGTAGCGATAGAGATGTCCTGCACAACTGCGCAACTGCGCAATACGATGATGAACACGCCATCATCTTGCGCCGCCGTCATTGTGGAGAAAGGGTGCGACAGGGGGGGACTTGCGACTGCGGGCTGAGCAGCGCACTACCTACTTACACAACAACAATTGCCCACACCATAGCATATTGTACCTACAGTCTCTGCTGCTATTATTATGTACGGGGTATTTCGAGGGCAAATCCTACGCGCGAAACTTGTCATGTCAGTGATAGTCAGCAAGCGTGTTTCCCGCTTTGAATCTGGCGCTGGAGAGCGTCTCGCCCGCTGCGAATGCCAAGCAGGTCGCAAAACTTGGGCTATCAGGTGCCGCTATGCTGGTTTGCTAACGTAGCTTGCATGGTCACAGCGAACTTGGTGGACGGGCGAGACGGGGATCTCAGGTCATTCAAGTGGCCAAGCCAACGGCCGATCCAGCCAATAGCGCCGGCATATGCGCCAACTTGTCAGAACAAGGGTGCCTGTCCTCACCGTTGACTGCAGCTGGGTAGCTTGGTGTGCAAGCAACGTGCTGCAGAACCATAAGGATGAACTCCTCTTGCGCTTGATGAGATCAATGAGGTGAACAGCACTATTTCTGTAGGTAACCTGGATACGGGCCGTCATCTATTGAATGACTAGTCAGCTATACTAAAAAGGAACGGGCATGTCAAACCTCCATGGGAGAGTCTGATGACTGCCGCCAAAGGCTACTATCGTCATCATGGACCAGGACTCTAACCAGAGTAGGTATCATCTATACACACCATACACACAGAAGAAAGATCGGCATTTATGCTTCCATGTACCTTGTGTTTCATTGTGCTCGTAGAGCCACACCATCTCGGCAATAAGGAATTGCAATAAGCTGAGCACCAGAATGAAGAGCCCAACACTCGCTAGGTTTAGAATGAGACCCTGTATTCCTGGGCCAGATTTCGAGGGAGGAAAGTAATTGTGGCAAGCCGCGTTCAAGGCGCTCAAAGACGATGGAGGAAAAGCCAAGCCCGTTATGGGATAAGGTCGTGCGAGTGTGGAGCAAGAACCGGCGGAAACAGTCTTATTGAGGGAAAGGCAGAGAATATGGATGTAAGATGCGCTGGCCGAGTTTGACTCGCATCAAATCAAGCCCCCAGAAAGGCCCTGTTCTAACAGAGCAAAGCCCCATCCTCTCGGAACACGCTGGCAGAAGGGCTGGCAAGCTGGCGAGCGCATAGCATCCTGGATTGCGCTCTGCGAATCACATGGCTCCAATGCATTATTTGTTTGTTTTCGCATGCGCGATTGAGGATGACTCGCCAGGTTAGGCCGCTAGGGACACGCGCGCCCTCAAGTGGAAAACAAACAGAGGGAAGAAAGACAAGGGCAAGCAAGCTAGGAGAGGCCGCGGCCAGCTTGTTGTTTCGAACCAACCTTTGTGGCAGGTCGTGGAAGAATGCTCTGCTCTCTTCTCTTGACCGCTTAACTTACTACAGAGAGTAAGTGTATCTCTGTACCTAGCTTCTGTAGTAAGAAGCTTTGGTCCAATGGAAAACACCTTGCGCCTTCATGTGCGAATTCATAGGTAGATGCACTACTTATCTGCTCTATTGTACACCACACCTATACGTATATATACTTCGTACTTGCGCAGCTCCCTTGGAGTTGTTTCCTAGAGCTCACTCATCCTACCGGGGTATATTTGCGACACGAATCTGGAAGGGCCTACTACCCGTGAAGTAAAGGGTGCCAGGTAAGGCGCTGGTGTAGAGACCTTGACCGCCTCCCATTGGCGCAAGTTGCTGTTAATGATGCGGTAACCAGGTGGGGAGGTAATATGGTGGATTTGTTTCCAAAGTTTTCTGCTCGTCGCCATGACTTACCTGACGGCCGGCATGGGCGATAGATGACTGTCACTAAGTACTATGGCTATATCTCACCAGATTACGCAGCCAATCCTTTGGATAAAACACAACCGGTGGCGGCCGACCTCTTGACCAGGAAAGTTTCATTCTGGCATCGATTCGTCGATTGTGACACCCGGTAATTTTAATATTTTCCCAGAGAGCAAGACATATATACCTACGAACAAGCC
This sequence comes from Xylaria bambusicola, assembly GCF_022495145.1. Classification (NCBI taxonomy): domain Eukaryota; kingdom Fungi; phylum Ascomycota; class Sordariomycetes; order Xylariales; family Xylariaceae; genus Xylaria; species Xylaria bambusicola. Next base: position 1,333,680 of record NW_025953557.1, on the reverse strand, counting down.
ATCCACCCTCAGTTCGAGTTTGCGCGCTTATATACCATGTGTGGCTCTTGAATTATACAACCAGGGAGTCTGCAGTGGGTTCATGTTATGAATGTGGGCGGAGAGTGCCGATGATGCTTGAGTAAATGGGCTCTTATCGCTTCATAGCCACTACCTATTCGTGCCACACTGAAGTAATATATATGTCTAGCCGACAATCCGGGCACTGGTTTCCGAGGTGTCGCATTAATTGAAAAACACACACTTTGGGAAGCAAATTATGTGATTCCCTTTTGGACGTGTCACTTGTCTCGCACTACCTCGATATAAAGCGCGAGGTTGTATACTGTCACCAGCTAGAATGAAATTGCAGCAATTCACATCCGCTACAAGATATGTTGTCTTTTCAAGCGCCTCTCCCAAACTGTGGCTCGTCTCATTTCATCGATCTTACCGTGCATCGGGTGATCGCTGCTTGTGCGTGATTTAACGGAGAGAACGAGAACGGGCATTTACAGACAGTAGCGCAATAGGTTGCCTGACGCTCTCACATATCTAAATCGAATGAATTGGCTATGGCTTGTAGACTCTGCAATGAATCATTGCGCATTGTGTGGAAAGCCAGTTTAGGGCGCTAGCCTAGGAAATCCAAGGTCACGTGTTTTCGGGTCATGCTCGTGATGCGATCTCTCGAAGTGTCGCGTCTCTAGGAATAAATATGCGGTAGATGACAAAACTACTAAAGTAAGAGATTGAGTGATTCTGTTTTTCCCTGGACCTGGAATAATGTCTATGAGTACTCAGTGCTCAAGACTGATGTTTCCGTATTGGATATCAACTAATGTTTGCTGGATAATTGGATTTGTTGCGATTTGTTGCCTGAATGGAAGACGCGATGGGCTATTCTCAACTACGTCATTGGAGAGGCTGTAAGATGTCCGTGTCCTTGAGTGTGGCGCGGGGAGATGGGGCTGAACTGTACACTCGCATGTACTAGGTAGGTATTTGGGGGGGGGGGGGGGGGGGGGGTTTAAAAAAAAAAAAAGAAATTTTTTAAAATTAACACCCCGGGGGTATTTTTAAGGGGTTTTTATCAAAATTATGAAAATTTAATTTATTTTTT
>NW_025953557.1:481800-720788 GCF_022495145.1 Xylaria bambusicola | reverse complement strand
TCCCCCTTAAATACAATGTGTCCCGCCCTTTATCCTTTGATACATTACTCAACCCACCCCCCCCCCCCCCCCCCCTTTCCCCCCCAATTTTTCTTTTAGATAAATGTCAAAAAAAAAAAAAAATCGCGTTATAACAAGGTACACATCTTTCAGAAGAGTCGCACCGTAACCCGCTAAGTGTTTCATCCTGATGATGGCCTTGGAAAAGGTTAGGTGAATGGTAGGCTCTAAGCACCTATCGAGTCATCCATACCCACCCTGGTTTTTCAATAGGTTGCTAAGTGACGCACTTGGGGAGATGTCAAGTGTGCATTAAGTAATTATTCGCTATTGGAAAATCACGACGAGAGTAAGATATGATAGTATTAAAAAAATGTAATGATTTTTTATCTATTTTAGTCCGATAGCGCTGACCCTTTATATGACCTGTGAAGGCCTGGTATCTTCTCATCATGTCGTGTGGATATATGGATATGAGATATTAGCATCATATGAAAATCAGTTCCGTCGTGAATCGCTGCTATTTCTGGTCGTATTTGGCATGGTCTCGTATCAATTAGGTTTTTCCTGAATTGATTATTTTTTTATTCGCCGTTTCCAACTTCTCCCGCGCTTTGACGTCTAGAAGTCCAAACCATTCTCGTAGGTAACTAACATACAGCGTCTCTCTCTCGCTATACTCGACAGGTGGGCCTCTAATCTGCGGCGGTTCACCCTCGTAATCGAAAACAGCCCAGCTGGAGCTCTCGTTCGACCGTAATCCGAAACCTTTGTTCGCTAGAGAGACAACACTGAAATTTCGAAGCAAAACAATGTCGCCATATCGGACTACGGGAAGTGTATCCTTGTGGGGCCGATAAATCAACGCCTCGGCGACCGCGTAAGGTCCAATAGAGTGGTCTGCGACCGTGAACGACATCATGAATTCTCTAGGACCGCCTTTGGCTCGCTGTGGATCTGGAGGTTGCATAACTGCAACTGCAATCACATCAAGTGATTTCGTAAGGTGTTGACGCAAAACCTTTAGGGATGTACAATCCGGAAGCTCGTCACGGAGATGGCGGGCTAGCTGCAGTTTGGCAGCTGTCATAGAGTAGCTATCCTCCTCAGACCTTGGCGTGTGGCTTGCAAGGGAAGCCCTTGCAAGTAATATGCTTGAATCATCAGTTTCGGGTGTTCGGCTGCGATAAGAGTCAAATAATCTTTTGCTTGGACGATATGAATCCGTGGATGCGGCGCGTTTCCTCTTTCTTCTCTTAGAAGCATTAAGTACCCGCGCTAGATGCACACTCGAATCGTTCCGAGTCGATGCATCGGATTCTTCTCCAGAACTATCGCTATTTGCCATGAAGTTTCGCTTTAGTTGTGCAGATATATCCTCGGCCAGTTGCTTGGCTGGTGTATTCTCATGCGGTGAGGATGCAGTATCTGCTTGGTGTTCTTCGTTAGGACCAGTGTATGCATCACTCATATCAATCCGAAAAGATTCCTCATCATCGTCTTGCCCGTCTTCATAATCGGACTGATTTTCCAATTGGAAATCTTCTAGAATACTGGCTTGAAGTTCCTCATCAACATCCATGTGCGATGTAAAAGGTCCGCTAGCATCTGATGCATCTGCACGACTCTGGGAAGATAGTCTCCGGAGGATTTGAGGCTCATGCTTTGTTTCCTCTACGCTGTCGGACAAACCAACCTCTGTGTTATCAACTTGAGTCTGAAAGCTGCGTGCTGGGGAAGAGGTAGTAGATGATTTGCCCGAAGAATACAGCTGTTGAGGCTCTATGATTGGGGCATTCTGGCTTTCTTGCTCAATGCTGTCTTCACCCGTACTCATCTTGTTGTCCATCTGCACAAGGTTTTTGGGTGACTCTTTATCAATTGAGCTCTCCCTCGTCTGGTATTGTTGTTGCTCAACGGTCGTGTACGACTCGAATGATTCTCCAATGTTTGCGGAAGTGCTTATAGAAGCATTTAGTGTGGTATCTGTAGTTTGTGTATTTACTACAGTGGGGAACTGCGTAGTAACCAGCTCAGCTGTCGAGGTCGCTGTCCTCCCTTCAACTGTAAATCTATTATCTTCGATGCGTGGTGGAAGCGCCTGATTCGAGGGAGATGGGGATGAAGCAGTCGCTGCAGGATATTTGTCGTTGGTGATGGGAGGGTGCGTAGTGTCTGGTTTGGGAAATGGTAATAAATCGGCTTCATGCACACTGCGGCTTTGCGTTGGATGTTCCTCTGCTATCTCTTCAACCGCTGATAAATCCTGAGGTAGCAGTTGTATATCAGTTTCATCACGTGACAGGGCTGCTGGCTGCTCAGCGCCAATATTTTCAACAGTCGGCTCGGCAGATAATCTATCATTGCGAGCATCCGACTCTTTATTAACCGTGCGGCTCAGTATTTCGAGACCATCAGCTGCTGAGAGAGGCACAGAGGGGTTCTCCGAAATTTCCTTGTGCACAGTTTGGCCATACGATGTAACAATATGACCCTGCATCTCACCAAACACTACAATATCCTCAGGGCCAGCTTCAAGCTCAGGTCCGAGTTCGAGACCTATTGGCTGGTTCGCATCGCTTCTAGAGAACTTGAGTTCCCGATCCCCTTCTTCATGAATACTCGTGCATTCCTCACCATCCTGACTGGCGTCAGAGGAATTCGGAGCCTCAGACACGGATGCTTGTGAAATGATCTCGGCTTCCTCATCACCAAAGCGGACTTGTCGAGGTTCATCCTCTAAGTTCGTTTGCTGGTGGTCGGGAACTACCCTGGAATCAATGTGAGCGCTGGATCGTTCATTGCTTTTATTAGTGTCACCGCCATCGTATTCATCGCCATCTTCACTTTCGTCTTCCGAAGAGGAGATTAAATCAATAACCATAGGGTTGGCTCGTACCGCAGGCTGAGGGCTAGATTTGGGTATGTCCTCATCCGTCTCATATTCACCTTCGTTCTCCTCATCGAGGAACTCTTCTTGTTCCTCTTCATCCCAGCTCGCGCCGTCATCAAACTCGGACTCCAAAGGCGGAGGTTGAAGATCTTCGTCAAGACTACCTTCGTCATCGTCGCCGGGTTGCTCATAATTTCTGGTATCATAATCGCCACCCATTTCCTCCGCATCGTACTCAGGCTCATCATCATCAGAGTACTGTGCATCAACCTCATCTTCAGCTTCCGCATCCTCATACATGCCTAGGGTATAGGCACGACCACTGTTCACAGTATCCTCCACCGCCATCGGTTCAGGCTCGGAATCAGAACCCGTGTCACTCTCTTCGATAACAAAGGCCTGTTCTGGTGTGCTACCATTTCTACTTCCAAGACGGTCTGTAGGGGCTGCAGTAGTGGCCTTGTAGCTTTGGTTGATCGTGGCCCAGGAATTTGGTCTCAATTCAGCTACTACGGCATGAGGTGGTTGTCCTTCCATCATTTGGCCATGCTCAGACAGACCATCGCCCTCCAAGTAAGACGTGGGGTAATTGGTCAGAGCTTCATCGTGAACGCTTTGGGGGGTTGCATCTTCATTGGGGTCAAGCGGTGGGTAGTTAGTCCCTGAAGGGGTTTGCTCGGCTGAGTACATTACAGCATGATCCACCGGCTCTTGAACCTCGCCGAACGGGATGGACTGGTGACTAGCCTCAATATTATCAACATCTGAAGAGGGGAAAGATCCATGTCGAAAGGACGAAGACAAATGTTCCTGTGGTTCAAAAGCTGGTGGCGCCAAACCGATACTCCACGGATTGCCGGCCAAATCGTAACTAGAAGGAATAGGTTGCTGATCAGAATGGGAATCAGAAAGGGGAAAGGGCACTCCCGGTTCGGGAGGTGCGACACCGTGAGGATTGGGCATAGACGGATTCAAGCCAGTTGGTTCTGGGAGCCAGTCGTGCAATGGTGGCGTTTGCGTCCTCTTGCCCATAGAGCTGGAAGGTATATTGACTGGTACATCTTCCAGTATAGCGGCTTTTGGCGCCGTTTCATCGACTTGCGTATCTGGACCAGTCTTAATAGGCTGAGGTGAGGGCTGATCTACCTCTGTAGTCTGACTTCCTTCATTGACCATGTATATCTCTCTTGACGAATAAACGGCCCTAGCTGGGGAGCCAAGCTGTTCATCAGTACTCTTTGGAGACGCGGCAGCGAGATCAGGGCTAGGTGAGCGGCTAGCATATCGCCAGGAGCTGCCATCCTGACCAAAGCGTGTTCGCTTAGGTCCCTTCCACTTCGAATTGCTGTCTTCCTGGAAGATATCGAACCCACCTTCGAACAATGCTCCATATGACATTCTAGCCCTCTTGATAAATGCAGGGGAGGCGAACTCGATTTCATTGGATTTAGTAGTATTCGTCCCCTGTGCTATGGGCGTCTGTAGAACTGGGGAAAGAGGAACAACCGGTGATGGTGATCTAATCAGGGCAGATGGCTGAATGGGAATCTGATCTGACGCTGTTCGGGTTTCATCGGGGCGTTCGTCTGAGCGTTCGTCAACAGTAATGAGATCTGTCTCGCCAGTCTCGGCTCGTTTTATCCTGAGAGTTAACCGCCCGCAGAATACCAGTCTCCATCCCAGATCTGACCCCGGGAGACTCCGTCGCCTATCTACATCCTCAGCTTCCCAGGCGGCGCCCTCTAAGCTTAGGAGAATCTCATCATTGCCACCTAGTCCAGAGTCTCCAACAGCCTCGGCAGCTTTTCCTGTAAAATCTATTCTGACCTGGCCCTTATTACGACGGAGACGAAAGTCGGGCTCAGCAAGATTGAATGCAAATGTGCCTTTGACTTTGTTGTATGGCCAGGTGATGGTGACTACACCGCCTACAGCCTTTGTGCTTGGATCTGGAAGATCAGGACACAACTTCGCAATGGGTATTATCTGTGCTGTCTCAAGCAATCGCGTGGGAGTTATGGTATTTGTTGGGTCCATAGCGAGGGCATCGTCGAGGATAGTCGCCGTTGCGATACGCGTAAGGAGCTCCGTCTTCAGCGTCGTTTCAGCAGATGCTCGGTCGTCCAGCAGGAGAACAGGTAGCAAGGCTGTGTCGGCAGCGATATTATACAGCTACAAATGGAGCAAGCGAAAGGAGATTCGATGGAATACAACTAACTCAGACAACCGATTAAAATAGGGGGATACGCGACTACGTATCAACTAAGCTATGGGTAGGTAGTCGAAGAATGGTAGCTCATGATAATGGTTAAAGAGGTCCCACTTGCCAACAAGCTCTAAAAAAGTGTCTGTAGGGTAGCGTAGCTGACCCCTGTACACCGGGGCCACATCGCCTACAGTAATAATTACCTACAGTGAATAACTGTACAGCAGCAGAAAGCCACCATGCATGTGGCCTGAGTGAGCACCTAACCCACACCCTACCTGGTACCGGTACTTACATACCAGTAGGGTTAGGTAAGCAGGTGGTCACTTGAGATAATGCCTACATGTATATACCCTGTATATACATAGATACCTACCTATCTAGGGATTGCGGCTGGGGTCCATGCAGGTTCCCAGTATTGCATGCATCTATCGCGGCCCATATGTTGGCATGTGATACACACCATGGGAAAAGGGGTACTACCTGGTAATTTGATGGTATGATTATATAGCAAACAAGCGCAAACAACTATGCTGTAATTTACATTATAGAAAGCCCTTCGGAAACTTTTTGTGTACGTAGTGTAGTGCAGTAGAAGGAAACGAAAGCCAATCAATGACAAAAGTCCATCCGCCATCCCTTCCGCAAACCACGGATATAACATCTAGGTAGTCCATTTAATTTTGAGGCATGTTTGACAAGAACGTGGCCAGCACAGCCAGATATGCAACGATGATGACAACCATATGGCCGATGCGCTGCTCGACAAGGATCGTACCAAGCGCAAAAAGGGCGCCAAATCCCGCCACAACCCCAAAAGCAAGTGCCTTACTGAGTTCCCCTAGATACAGGAGACCAGCAGGCACAAGCACCGACGATAGGCCGAACAAGACCACGAGAGCCTTGCGAAGAACTTTAAAGCCATGTGTCCCTATTCCATCGTATTCTTGGGAACTGTCGTGTTCGGGCAGAACCTTCTTTGTAGGAAGCCAAGGAATTATCTTCTGTAAACGGTAGGTAAGCATGTTAGCATCACTGAAATAGTGTTGTCCTCGGATAATTCAACGTGGGTGGTTTTATAGCCGAGGCAGTGTGATCATGTAGATGTATCAGTGCTGGTGCAATTGTAAATACTTACCTCGATCAAGGGGTTCGCCGCAAGCTGTACATTTCGGATCCACAGTTCAATGGGATCAATCCCAACATATGCCATCTCATCGATGGCCCGCAAATGAACGAGGGCTTCGTTGTCAAGCCCGTGGTATTCTCGAGCCATTGTGAATAGCTGTTGATAAGCTTCCTTACCGACTCGGGGGAATCTTTTACATTTTTCGATCCAGCATATTAGCTCTCCTAATGGTTTAAAATTAACTCTGCTGCCGAGATTCTGCACATAGGTTTGAGGTCATACGATGCTTTTTTCGGAGAAACTCGATGTTTGTAAAGATTCTTTCTCGCGTATCAGTGAACTCATCTTGAGACACATATCCGTTCGTTCCGAGTGCTTCAGGTATGGAGGGAGGATCAGAGCCTGTGAAGTTGCAATCCATAAAAGTCTCCTTGTTGAACGGCAACCGACCTCTCTGGGACCCCCCCATCATTCTATCCTCTGCAACGTCAAGGTCATAGAGCCTGTTTTCTAGAAAAGTGATCTTCGTTTCGTAGAAATGTAGTAGTTTCCAGTCAAGATTTTCGAAGGTTCGAAAGGTCGCGGTGTTAGGAGCGTATGTTTGTCCAACCGCCATGGACGGAAATCCTTTAGGTGTAAGTGACTCTAGTTCGCATTAGCCTTAGACAAACTTGACGCACGAGGTTGCCTGGATGTAGAGAAGAAACTAACTAAGGTCTTCAGTATCGTAAAAATGACGGCTTGGCCCATCCAAGTACAACTGTCTTTCTTCATCAGGGAGACGGGGTATCCTCCGGCGAATGGCCTCCAGGTATATAGTGTCATGTTTAGAAACCGTCGCCATGTCATCGACTTTTCATATGCCTCTATGCACATTTAAGAAGCCGAATAGTGACGGGAGAGGTGATTAGATGCTAGACCCATGGTGTCGTTCCTGGGAGCAGTTGCAGTTTATATGTGTATAGGAGAGTGACGACGGACCCCAAGGCTATACGAAGCCGATAGAACCAACGAGGGCAGCAGAGCCGTTGCCTGTGCGCGTGTGAGGCTCAAGGCCACCGCAGGTGGGATGGAAAAACTGTGGGTGTGTGGCCATTGGTTTAAAGTGAAAGGTTTCCAGCGTCGACAAGTTAGCCCAAGGCTCGATGATGCGGTAAATAGCAATTTAGCTAATGATGGCCTGAGAAATCGCGCCGCCGAGCGAGTTTGCCATTTGTGTCCAATATTGGGGCCTTTGAGTGCTGCAACGGTTCACGGGGGCCCAATAGTAGTGGCTTTCCTGCGCTTACCGCAGCCCCCTCCTGCAGTACGTCTGCCGTCGGAACTAACGGGCGCCATCCGGGACAAAGCACTTGGGGGAGAGAGCACACGGCGAAGAGTTATGGGAATGGAGATGAACTGAAGGTAGATAGATAGGTTGATATGTACGTGGGAAGATGGGAACAGCTTTGCATACTTGTACAAAATGGTACTACTTAACTCAAGGCCGGTTCAATCTTTTCCGAGAGAGAAAACAGTGAAAGGAGATTCAGCAAGATACTTCGAAAGGCTATGTGATCAGGCCGAGAACACAAATGGGTTATCAGGTTCGGAAGCAATAGGGCTTCATCTTCATGTCGGCTAGCTGCTGGCACTTGCTCAGCCCGCCTATAGTTTTCGTTTGATAGGACCCTCGTGCCCAACCACGAACTAGAATAGAAACACTTTCCAACCCATCACGCGGAGCTGCGTAACAACGATCACTTCCTCTTCGAAATATTCCAAATCATGCATGCTTAATGATGAAATGTTTTGATCGTTGGTGCAGGGAACTAGCAATCATGGTGTTTCTGATTTCGGTGAATACTTGAGGGGTTGGCATTGGATTCCCTATAATTAACTGCTTTTGCTGCCTGTATCGCAACGACTGTGTTACCGATCTGGGAGCGGGCGCTGGTGTCGTTGTAAAGCCAATCCATTGATGGGGCTGTGGTAACCTGGCACATCGCTTCACTGAAGCATGAAATGAAGATTTAAACTAGAGAAGGACTTGCTTGAGGAGAGGGAGTCAATCAGGAGCCCTGGATGGTCGGATAACGATGAAGGGAACAAACACTCTAGCCAACAGACATCACAATGCAGTCTAGACAACAGCGCTTTTAGCGACACCCTTACATGATCAACAACAGATCACTTGGCAATAGATGAGTGATAGCGGGTTCGCTTGTGAGCGGACATGGAATGGGGCAGTCAAGGGTGGCGTATATCATCATCTTTAGGGTGACTTTCGCTCGACAATCTAACAATAGTCGTAGGCGATGGTATAGACCATAGACCTAGCTGGGCTGTGATGGAGGAGGGAGCAGAGAGGGAGTAAGAATAGATAAGAGCAAAATGACGACAAGGTCACGAGCGCATTTGTTACCGTATGTAGAAGAGAAGCCCAGTCTCAAGTTATCGGCTACTTCTCGCGAACCAGAGAGTTTAATACTATGTGCGTGCCCCAACGACCCCTCTCTTTGCTCCATACTGTACATGAGCCATTGTTCTACGCTTCATCGACCCACACAACACCACAACCCTGTCTAGTCCGTCTACTAACGATGCCTCCTATATTCTGAAAACACCAAACTTCGGAGATGTGCCCGGCCCCTGTATCAGGGGAGCGCCAATGGCTTAGAGACAGACCCCAACTGCGTCCATCGCCCCCCTCGATCGCAGTCTTACATAGTGCCTACCTGATAGGTACATACCATAGATATGCTGCTGCGCGGCAGGCCGAAAAGAGCGTCTGTGCCTGAAGCAGAAGGGGGGGGAGCACGATCAGGTGGAGCGTGGGAATAAACGAACCATCAATGCCTGATCCCTGGTCTGCCCTGGCTAACTAGGTACCCGAACAGAACAGGCACGCCTGAAGCGCATGATTCGCCCAGTTCGCCCAAGCAGAACATTTCTATTTCGCGTACCATGGTCAGGCATGGCCAGGCATGGTTTAGAGGCTTGTGATTGGGGCTTACCGTCCAAGTCCTGTAAGTACTGTACCTAGCTAGGTAGCGTGAGAGCCAGATCCCCTTACCCACCGAATACTTAAGATGCCTGCATTCCCCGGATTTTCAGCACGGGATGACGTACGTCTTCTAACGCTTGACACATCGTACCTAGCGAGCCCAGCAGTCAACCTTCACAATTGCTGAGCAACCGTGATTCTACCAGCGACGTCCAATTCCTGCGGCCTCAATACTGACACGATCAAAGAGTGTTTATGTCAGAGTGGGAGTGCAGCGCCGCGAATGACTAGCTGTGGACTTGTTCCCGAAGCAAAAGAGAGCGCACCCCTCATTTCGACGAGAATAATAGGAACGGGTCTTCGATGTCGTTGACTGCTTGATCCTCAGAGTAAAGTCTGATATGATCAAGACCAAATGGGTCTTTGGATGAATACAATTTGCGCTCTGGAGGAGGATTCAAGTTGTCTGGGCTACAAGACTTTGACAATCACATCTGTCTGCGAGTAGCTTGAATTGCGGCCCAGGAACGAACGTGGGCAGACGTGGGGCAGGGGACCGGGGCGTGTATTTTTGGCATCCCGGTATCGTCCAATCCCCTACCACGGCGCTAGCATACAATATGGCTTCTCTAGTTTGCTCTAGTTTGCTCTATTTATCCCGAGGAGGTACTTGGAGAAGGTAGAGGAGGCCTGTTGAGAAGGCCTTTCGGGTATGGCTTGCGCGCCTGGCATCTTCACAGAGAGACAGTACCCGTGAACGGTGAAGAGCTGCCTGCGCGCGGATAGCTCCGTTATCAGGACCAGGGCAAGATTTTCCGGCAGGGGTCGGGTACACAAGACGCGAGCTAGCCATTGAGGAATTGACTGGTCAGGTGCTCGGCTAGCTAACGCGATCCGCGAATCCAGACCGCTCATATCCCCAATAGACAACGAATTGCAGTTTCAAGCTTGAGACAGTCATTCAATCTTCGAACGTCTAGACGGCCCATGTACGTTGTTCTCTGTGAACATAGCCTCGTTCTACCCTCAACAAAGTCAAAATCAAGTTAGCGTCTCGTGCGTACCCTGCACAACTACCTATCGTGTCAGCCGCTACGAACATTATTTCACCGAGTCGCTATTCCCACCCACAGTATGCTCGCCGTAGGGCGAATGCACGGGCACCCCCGTCCCCGACTCGAGCATTCACCATATGGATACGGCCCAATGTACTTGGTATTCGCACGCTGGCTAGGTTCAACTATACCAAAATCTCAAGTATAAAAAGCTCCTGCCATCCTCCATTCGTTTCCACTCTTGATATCAACAGATACGTCCTTCACACGCGACTTGCAAAAGAAGTGAAGAAACGGACAGGGTTAATCTAAAGACGGAATATAATATTGGGTATGCATCTCCCTCTAATCACTACTTCATTCCTTCCTGCTTCCTAACATCGGTGTAAGGGCGTTAGTCTACGCGCTCACTCCTCCAAGCTCTGTCACCAACCCTCGAAGTCTCCGTATTGTCAATCTGGCCCGTCTACGTATAGCATCATCCAACGAACGGCACAATCGCGACAAAGCAAAGTGCTGAGGCAAAAGTCAACAACACGATGCCCGAACAAACACGAAATCCTCACCTAATAACTCGACTTCTCAAGAAGATCCCTCTCCAAACTTCTCACCAGCAACAAGAGAGATCAAATCAGAAGGCCAAGCACAAGGACAAGGACAAGGGCAAGGGCAAGGGCAAGGTGACAAGGCAATTGAACAAAGATCCTTCGCCCACAGTTTGGCTTATACGTCGGAAATCGGAGGCACCTAAAAAAGCTTGAAGAAGGACACGATTCTACATGTAATCAAGTGATCAAACAATAACATATCTACGGGTTTGCCTTAGTGAGGGCAAGTCCAAATCGTCCTTACACCAAGCCTGGCCTCAAAATCTGCATAATCTAATTAACTAAGCCGGCCTGGTACCTACTACATATAGCCCGACAAACCTGAGGCACACAGTGTGCGAGTAGTAACAGTAGGAACAATTATGTTTTCTGCATTAGCTTACCAGAGTTCCCAAGTGAAAGGTAATTTTATTCATGGCATAATCGTACCATACCATTGAGAACCAAGGTAGTGCATTCCCAGACTTTTCGTGAATGATGTCGTGCAAATAGCACGTCTGTTCGCACGTCCAGACAGAAGAAGCCTGGACGCCTACTCGCCTTCTTAATGATACACCTGGCGAGTGGCTCACTGCACCGAATGTTACCCAAGTTGAAACACACCGGATGACTGATCAACAAAACTAAGCCTACCCTTCTTCCCTAGCATGAACATCTTCGCCTTGTTTGCAGTGATATCTCACGAATTCGCAGCAACTAGTGTGCCTACCTATCTATCCTGCTGTGTCGTATACACTTTCAAGGTGTTTATAAAATGTAGTGTAGCATATCGTCCGGCGTGTCAGTGATGATTGTCAAGGCCTTGCCGAAGTCTTATCATTCGCATACATTATACCTGGACCAGGATAGATAAGCAGGGCTGCTAGGACATTCGTCAGAATCTCGGTAAATAGTCTAGGCATCCGCCTAGGACAGTTTACATCAAACCCCGTTCTAGGGACGGGACGCCGTCTAGATGCAGAACTTAAATTACTGCGTATGTAAGTACCTACTTGTTCATTCGGATCCACAAACCAGCCGGGGAGTGACTGTTTGTCATCCAATGAGCCGCATACGCTAGGGCGATGATGATATAGTGAGGCGAACACACCAGAGTTCAACGAGGTCAATATATACTACAGCCACTCCTTGATGCCACACTATTGTATTCACGGACATATGAAACTGGTGGCTTGAACCAGGGTGAATTGATCGACGGACTTGATGCATATACCGCCACATAAAGTCAAGCTAAAGTAGCGATTAGAAAGAGACAATGGATGAGTCAGGCTGAGCTAGAACAGATTTGCACGGATATAGTGGCTTGTGGTAAACATCGAGATGTTTACAGCCTATGTTTACCGTATCTCCAACCCGGCAACGCTCGTAAAGGGGTGATGAAACTTGAGTACTATAAGTAAAAACCGATGCACCGGGTACTCGAATACCTAGTAATACTGCTATATATGCCAACAAGTACCTTACATTATCCAAACAACGCGCCGTTATTGTGTAACGCAGTCTTTCCCTAAATGAGGCAGAACTTGTTGGGGAAATGGTCTTTAATTTGGTACTAAGGATGAGAATAGTGGAAATAAATCCTTATTAGGAAGCGCCAACTTGATTTTCTCAACGGCGCGTAGTTTGGATAATCCAAGGTAATACGGGCAGAAAAAGTTCAAGGTGTACTGTGATGGGGAGCTGATACAACGCGATGAGGCAAGTGTATTGACACTTCAAGTTACTGTAATGAACCCTCCCGCTTCCTAATTATAGCGATGCTACTACTTTACGGCCCAAGGAGACAATCACCTACGATTAGAGAAACGATAATAATAAATACTAAAACTAAGATCTCTCATATTTGAACTTGGTGTGTCAAGAAAATGGTTCTTCCTATTTTCCTCATTATAATTAGTTGGTGAACCAATTCGTGAAGAAAAAGAGCTCCGGTGATTTTGATTGAGGCTTAGGAAATGTTAGTATGGCTTTCTTTCTGCCTGGGCGAACCATCGATGCGCATGTCCAGTAAGGCAACCGAGCAGGGACAAGGGGAGAAAAGTGTGGACCTTACTCTCAACATGATGATACATGTGAATTTTACAAAATGTACCTCGCGGTCTTGAGAGAGGTACATGGTGATCAGTACTTAGGTACTGCAACGTCTAATTACGACCTAGAAAACCGAGAATTATGACGGCCGTGTGCCGTGGCCCCCAAAACCTAATCTATCTCTTTTAGGGCACTTTTGATAACGGAGAGGTAGGAGCTGGCCTCTGCGTCGGACGCACGTGATTATTCTGACGTCGTGGCTCTTTTGTGCCGATAACTGTTTGAGAACGTCTTCCAAATTATCTGGCTCCGTTCATATTCCCTCGTCCATATTCAACCTGACCTAGAATATTTTGCTGCTGCTGGAAAGACAAGGCTGAACGGTGAAAATACCATTAGCTTTGCATGATTAGCTATTTGAAGCAAACGACGCCATTTCTAAAGGCTTGAAGCCGAACACAGCCGCAGCTTCAAACCAGACCTCGCAAAAATACAGGGGTGCGCTTGTGGTTTATACATATTGCGAAAGTCCGGGTCAAATAGCCTTGAGTATATATTTAGGTGATAGTAGCAGATGGCTCAACGAGAAGGCAGTGCTCCTGATTATGTAGAAGGACATCCTAGCAAGACGACAAAAAGGGATTCTATAACAGAGTGATAGCCTTGCAGCTAGGAGCTAGGAGCAGTATGAGAACGTTCGCCTTGGATCAGCTGACCCGCGATCCCTTGTTTCGAGTTCATCAAGGGATGTATTAGTTCCCACGTTGATGATGACTAACACGTACGACCCCAATGCCTCCCGCATGGCGTGTCAAGGGAGGAAACACAATTATAGATACACATTGATCACCAACCAATTAGCGTATACCAGCGTGCTGTCCAACGTGATGGTAACCCGTGAGACACGATAAAATAGTACATGTGATCTAATCTATTTGATCTTTTGGGGCTCTAGTGCAACAAATGGGCTGTCGGTGGTCCGAAACTCGGATGTAAGGAGTGTTAGATTTGTCCTAGAGTTCCTCCTTTAGCTCTACGCCCATCAGATAACGAGTGTTTAATGCCCCCAACAAGTGTGGTCTCTATTATAGTGAGATACTGTCAGGAGCTAGTCCTAGCGCCGTCATTTGAGAGCAATGAAACTTATGTTCGTAGGCTCAGCGTCTGGAGTCGCCCCAATCGCGGTTGCGCCGACTCCTTTCCTCTGCCTCAGCCAGTAGGGTACACCCGCGGCACTCGCCCACCTACCACACGCGCTGGAGTCAGTAATTGCCAGATGGGGAGGGTGCTCAGCACGTTTTTCGAGAATACGCAGGAGAAATAAGGCCCGAAAGCTGCCTAAAAGGGAAATAAATGACTCCAAGGAACTAACCTGGCCGCAATTATAGTGTGCCTGTCTTACAGTCCTCCTAGATGGATCGAACCAACGACAATATGGACTGCCCTCGACATTCCCTTCAATCTCGGGGTGATAGCGACCGCAACGAGTATAATTTATTTTCCTCATACCGCAAGAATAGACAGTCACGTGAGGTACACACATCTTGTAAGGCTTCGGGCTTGCTAGTCGATCTCGTTAGCATAAGTACTTCTATCCAAGTATAATGTTACTTGCGTTTGGATTCTTGGTAAGCCTCTGGAGAGGTAGTGGACTGAAATCCCAGTCGCAATACGGATACATGGGAAAATGAACGTACCTGGGCTTTCCTCTTCTGTGTAAAATTTGATGAATGAAAACTGGTTGTAGACAGGCTGTGTGGTTTTGGTGAAGATGAAAGTAATCTCAAGACATCCACTCATTTGGAATCTTGCATGTGGCCTTTTATATGCAGGATTTCCTCGGCCGCGGGTTCTTTTATTTGTCCCTGCTCTCAGAGTTGGCCTTACACAAGTAATAGCCCCGAGACTACTGTTCAGTTTGTGCGGCCGGAAGCGATTGTCACGATACCACAATCGTACACGTAGAACAACGTGATAGCAGGAGTATAACAGAGGTCCAGTCGGCGAGGTGGATTTGGACATAATCGACAAGTACAACAAGCATAACCCCTACATACATTGACTCGTGGCGTATATGTGCCGGCTAGAGTTCACCTTGTGTCAATCATCTTCCGTCCAACTCGGCCGATACTTGTTCTCAAAATCGCTACCATATCAAAACCTTTTCAAATTCAGCGTCTTGTCGTACACCTACGTCAGTTGTATACACTACCTGCTCCTCTGCATCTGGTGATCGCCTTCGCTTTGGGTTGTGTCCCGTTTAACATGATGAGCCTTGTCTTCTACTTTGCTCTCACTATGAGAATAGGAGCCAGTAGTATGTCATCTCCCAACCTATCGGATACTATCACAAATCACTGACAAACAATCTACGCCGAAAACGGTGACAATCAAAAGCTGTGGGCCGATAGGGAGGGCCTTAGCCTTACACACGATGGGGCATTCTCATAGGGTCCTCCGGCTGTTGAACCATCGTGAGCTGTTCTAAGTTGTATTCTCTAGTATTATCTTCTGCGCGCACTCTAGCTCCTTGTTTAGGAAGCTTTCCTTTTCTTGTGTATAGTTAAACACTTTCGTGGCTCCGTGGCTCAGACACTGGCCTGGTCTGAAGCTTGTATAGCATTAATCAAAAAAAAAAAGCTTAGATCATTCTTGATTGAAATCTAATTTAAAGCAAAGTTTCCATAGGCGAATTCGAATCAGTGCCGTCGTGATTTCGCACAATCGAATATGATTCAAACACAGGTTCCAAATATTCTTACTAATTCCACATCATTGCAGGGGTAGATGCGATTGATCAATGATGTATCAGAACTACCTCATAATACTTAGTCAGCCTCGTATGGGATACGCAATGCTGGTGTGCCTCCGCTTTGATTGTTCTAATAAAGCTGACCCGAACATTGGCGAGATTGCTCCCATTTTATTGTCTGTACCACGATTTCCGTGTTACACTTCCAATATGTTTCGGTGCATTTCATCGAGTCCTTATACATTTTCCTTTCAACCAATATCACATAAGATGTCACATGAAGATTTAACCCTTGTCAGGAATTTAAATCTCTTTCCATACCTGCCCATTCTCAGGTTAACATGAATTGGCAAATAAATCCTGATAAATCACTTATTCTTATCATTTAATAGAGTTCTGATTACATTGGTTCTTCATAAGGTAGCGATCATCTAGATTGTATTCTCAAAGCGACCTCATTCTTTCAGTTCAGAAAATGAAAACTGTTACAGTTGCCTCGTTATGTGTGGCTCGGGCCATTGCGGCCGTAGCCAATATCAGAAGAGAATAATCACCAAAAGCTGGTAATGTTTAATTTAAGGCTACTATCACGAGCTCTACCGATATAGCTATGAGGCTACTAGGATCCGGGATATTCTCGATTGGGCGCCTATCGAGGAAGTCAAGATTACTCAAGAAAGCGAGCGAGCTCTTTGACACATAAATCCTGAAAAATTGGCCTAACATGGCCGTGGACACTAAGGTTGGTTTCTAGAATAATAGCGTTTCTATGCGAACACGCGATTCTCAAGATGAGGTCTTTGAGGCTATCAGCACTAATGAGACCATCCAGGTTCAATAGGCTGCTGCCAAGCTAGATACTCTAGAGTCCCCTGTCCCCTCTATCAACTCACAAAACTCATTTCACTTTCTATCATAGCTGGCTAGTAGTTATTGACTCTATGTTTTGAAAGACAGTTTCACAACTGTAGCGCGGGTGCTGAATTTAATTTCAGCACCGAGGGTAGGCTGTGATATACACTATTAGAAGGCAACAACCAGATTGTTGGCCTGATTCTCTACGGATCCGACGCCATCAAAGCCTAAGAAAATGTCATTGAGGCCGCTGATATTAATGCTGCATTCCATGAAGCCATGAAGTCAAGGCATATTGTTACTCAGAGTCACTGTACTGGCGATCCACTGTCCGCGGTCAACGCTGCTATCTGTCAAGACAAACCATAGGCTTGGAGCCCAGAAAACGCAGCTAATACTAGTCATTTTTGAACTGAGCCAGGCATACTTGACAACGCAGAATAGTTATCATGTTGATTTGCGCTTTCGTAGATGACAAGCTCTGCATGTCACGATAATCCGGAAGGGAGATTTCTTGACTACTGATATTATAAGCCATTCATACAAGGCTCTTACAATTACAAAGTAAAGTATAAGGAGCCGATTCCCCGATTATTCGATCAAATCAGAAGGATTACAATGTTGGCCATCAAGGGTCTCTGCCAAGCAATTCCTTTCAAGTCTAGTGGGAGCTAGACCTAAAAAACAGTCACTGGTACTATATTTCCTAGTGTAAACTTCACGTCCTGGACATCTAGATCCTGTACCCAAAGTCAAAGGGAACCTTGATGGCAATTATCAAAATAGTGTTGCCTGTTCGCTTCTCTTGGCCATCACTATGAACGGACTGGACTGACGAACTGCTGGCCTTGGCTAGGCTTGGAAGGCATCATGCCTTGATCAAAGATTCACCTCTCTGCTGAACGAGAACATGTGTGAGCCCGATCTCGGAAACGATCGATTTCTGAGTGACCCAGAGGTTTGGTAACTCTATATAAAAGAGCGAATATGGACACATTGAGAGAGGGTTCTTGTTACTGGCCTCACATCAGCAACTCGACTCCATAGCACTCACTGCCTTGCTAGATAATCCTCAACTCTTCATTCTATCCCTTCACTATGCTTCCAACCCGCGTGCGAAATTTCGTTGTCTGGGTAGGCCTGAGTGCCACTTTAGGTCAAGCAAGCAGACTTCGGGTTAGGCAAGATGTTGTGACTGTCACTCAAACAATCATATCTGCTACGCCATCTCCCTATAACTGGGCAGCCGGTGCAACTACGGCGTACCCTATACACGACTCTTGCAATTCTACAGAGCGAGCTCTTCTCTCCAGGGGCTTGGGTGAAGCGATACTCCTCGCTACTCATGCCAAGGACCACGTCCTCCGTTTCGGAAACAGCTCTGAGTTCTATACAAAGTATTTCGGAATCTCGCCTACAGCTGAGGTCATCGGATGGTATGATAAGATTGTGAACGCTGACCGCGGCGGCATCTGGTTCAGATGCGACGACATCGATGGAAACTGTGCCCAGGATGGTAAGAGCCACAAGACTATGCGAACCGGAAGAACTGGAATAACCCTATCATACAGGTTGGGCCGGCCACTGGCGTGGAGAGAACGCCACTCAGGAGACGGTGATCTGCCCTCTCTCGTTTACCTCGCGCATGCCGCTCGAGGGACTCTGCGGATATGGTTACTCTGTCTCAAGCGGCGTGCTGAACTTCTACTTCGGCTCTGATCTGATTCACCGTCTTTACCATCTCCCGAACATTGGAGAGGGCATTGTCGAACATTATGCCGACACATACAGCGAATGCCTCGAGTTGGCGCAGAGCGACCCAGCCTTGGCTGCTCGCAACTCACATACTTTACAATACTTTGCGCTAGATGTTTATGCTTTTGATATTGCGCTTCCTGGGGAGGGATGCACCGGACGTCCTTTAGATTCCGAGTCTGAGGATCCTAGCACGACCACCGAGGTGACCCCGTCGGCTACTACAACTGCAGCAACTGTAAGCTCTTCCTCTCGAAAGGTAGCCGTGAGACCATACGCTGACCGGATGAATAGGAGTGCCACACGCATGCCGATGGAACCCAGCACTGTTCTTAGGAGAGCCCGACGGGATTATCTGGGGCTATCATGCTTTTTGCGGTTCTCTGCTAGAGGGCGTTAATATGCCACATCACTTAATTTTTCGAAAAGATAAGTAGTCATCATCTCAATAGGAATAATTACGTATAGCCCATCTCTTTCGCATCACGCGGCCGCAACTTTTATCGTTAAATAACTAGTGATAATGCCCCACTGCCGTGATCCAAGTCGTTGTGGATTTTCTGATGTGCCTTCCGCCACATCATTCGTGATATCGACAACTCATAATTCAGGTCCCATCTAGACTTCCAGTGCAGAAAACGTGGCAGCGATCTTGCACAGACCATCATAAATAGGCGCCACGTAGGTGGTGATCTCAGCTAGCCCACTTTGCTGCATAAAGCGCCTCATCATAAACCTGCTTGTCGGTACCACATGACAAGCTGAAATAGTGTATACCACGCAATGACAAGAGACTCAATAAATAACCCCCATTTCCAGAGATGAGGAAAGACGAGGAACTACTTAGTTGTACTTCAAGAACGCGCTGGTTTTCCAATGGGGGTTTTAATGCTGTTTCACCTTCTCATCGCTACCTTAGCTAAGAGCAGTGCCGCAGCTGTAGTCTCAGCAGGAGATGTCGCCGCGACCTACTCCGAATTCGATTACTCGAGTCTCTCATGTCCCTCATCCATCCTATCTACCCTCACTACACCAACGTATGGAGACAAAGGCGCCATCTTTACGGTCTGCTCGTCGATAGATATCGAAGCGCCTGTGACTGTCATTCGCGATGTGGTTCTCGACTTTAAATCTTACCATCTATGGAACTCGTTTGTAGTCTCTGTTTCAGTGCCGCCGAACGTAGCTGAGACGCCGCAGGATCTCTATGTGGGCATGCCTAGTGAGTCGTTCTCGGTATAGTCTTATCCTCTTCGTCTGCATCATGCTTGAAAGCTTCTTGAGGAGACAATAATAATTAGCGAAAGTCATATTCTATGAGCCGTCGATGGGTCTTGATATCTTACACATGGCCCCCATGATTCTTTGACTAACTCTGAGACTTGATTACAGTGGTTTTTACCACAGCAGGACTGATTAAAGGACTGAACACGTCTAGCGATGAGATCCTCACTATCGTGGATAGTGTAGGCGTTGGTACTCAGGGAAACTCGTACTCACTAGTGGCCTGGCGGTATGACGACAAGCTTGCTGGTCTTGGCTCGAGGGCTGAGCACCCTTATGTGATCATCGACCAGGGATGTAATTCATCGAAGGTCTTAAGTTATGAAACATACTATTTTGGCTTACTCACACCGGCCATCGCCCTGTTAGGCAGTAGTCTTCAGGAACAGTTCAGCACTCAAGCAGCTAATCTCAAAGCCTATGTTGAAGGCCTTTGAGGTTAAGGTATAGAAAGAGTCAATACTTCGGTGCGGACAGTGCTCTTGGGTTCCTATTTCACGATGGAATTGCTAGCCTAAATCATAATGATAGTGTCATTTGCTACAGCTTATAGCAAATATACGAATGTATTTGATGGCCATCTATAAGCTCTAGTACCGTGTATTTGACACAGACCTATATTGTTGTCACTATAGCTCTAACCTACCTTAAACCCAACCCGCAATGTGGAAATGCATTATTCGGACAGGGAAATTTCGTAGCTTTAAACGTACGAAGAATAACCAATTCTAATCTTCCGACTCATCAGAGTCACCAGATTCATCGTCATTGTTAGACATGTCTTCATCCTCGTCGTCGTGTTCATCATCTTCCCCACCAGGAGATTCTAGGCCATAGTCGTCATAGTAATCAGACAACTGCTTGATCTGGGTTTTATACCCCATTTCCTGAAGCTCTTTCTCCATTTTCTGAGATGTTGTGTTAGCATCGCATGTAACTTGACCCATCTACAATTCGGAAAGGGTATGAGGTGTCTTACTTCAATCATGACATGTGCACAGCATACCACTACGTTGCTCTTGCCTGGTTCGAATATTGGAAGTAACCACGTTTTCATCGCGCGTTTGATGTCGTCAACTGTTACAGCGCGAACTTTGGCAAGCATTTGCGTGTTATAGTCGGGCTCGAGACCTCTAACAACACCAGTGATATAATTCTGCACAGCTGCGGTGGACATAGTGGCCTGTTCGTCGGCGAGCCCCATGACCAGTTGGCTAATGGCGCCTTCGATCATAGGCTGTTCAAATGCCATAGTGCCATTAACTAGAGCCGCGATGGCATCTCTTGCTGCAACTATGGCCTTGGAGGCAGATGGAGAACGATACACCTTAAAGTGCAAGTAACCACCATCCAATTCTTTGGCGAAATAAACTCCATAGGCGAGCCCATTCCCGCGAACGGCATTCCAAAGTGTGCCCTCTACAGTTTCCAGATATTGTACTGCTACAAGTAAGGCCGGTACGGCTGGGTCGGTAAAGGACGATAGACCTTTACCAGAGCTCACGGAATAAGAGCTGTCGATAGTGGTCATTGGAATAATAGTTGCGCCGATAGAGCCAGGATTTCGACCTTCAGTATTGAGAAGAGTGTGGGATTTGACAATGGGTTGTACCTCCTTAGGAGCTTCTTCAAGCGACTTGCAAAGAATATCCCATGTCTTTACGGGCTCAGGGACTTTGGAATGTGTAATATCGGCAGTGATAAGCACACGAATGTTGTCAGAAGTGAACAAGGATCGTCGAACCTCTTCAAACCACGCGATAGCAGTATCTGGGTCATTCTGTAGTATTTTCTTGAGTCGTTTCATGTAAGTAGCCTTGACAAGAGTCCTTTTTGCTGCGAGCAAAGAGGATGCTTCGTTGTGGAGAGCGATCTCGACCTCGTTGGCCATCACTCTACCGTCTCGTTTCGCCTCGGGAATATCGGCAAGTTGTTTAGAAACCCCGGCCTTTAGACGAGTCACATCAAAGATACTATCAAACATCATAGTGCGAATCCACTCGACGGCCGTAGCATACTTCGCTGGCTCAACTTGCATGCGAATTAAGAGGCTTTCAGAGTCCCCGACTTTGGTGCCAGATTCTAAGCTATAGCTGACCGTCTCCTTTTCAAGCTCCATCACGACTTGCTCGAACTCAATACGCTGGCCATTTCGCATAATAGGCGTGTTGAAGAAGTTGTCGTTGAAAAGGCTTAGAAGCGGTTTGAACTTCATAGGAACCTTGTTTGTCCCGATATGTACGGTGATGTGAACGAAATTTGTTGGGACATCTTCGAACTGTATGAAAAGCGGCGCCCCTACGGATGCATGGTCAATCTGTTTCTGAGCGGAATTTTCGCGCACGCCTAAGTTGCGTGCCAGTCCAGAACGAGCGGTTTGAGACTCGATGAAATGGATCGATTCGGTTGAAGGAACTGGCCATTTCTCCAGTAGTGTAGCAGGAATCTCGACATCATTTTGCTTCTTCGCATCTTCCAGTTTCTTCTTTAGCTTCTCTAGTCCCTCGGGTCCTAGCTCTTCTTTTCTCTTTTCAATACGAGCAATTTCGTCTGCTTTTTGTTTGTTGGCTAATTGTAGTGACGGTTTCCCCAGTATAGAGATATGATGAGCATCGGATATCCATTTACGCAAGAACGCCCGCCATTGCTCATCCGTCCACTTCTCCAGGACATCATATTCCGTCAAGCTTGCCAAATCCTTCAATGTCGAGCCATCTCTAGCACCGAAGAGATAATCGGTGATGATGTTGTTAGAATAGAATGATTCAGACTCTTCTGCCTGAGCCTTCACTTGCCGTCGTTCGCGTTGGATACACTCGTTGATGTAGGTCATATCTAGAGGCTTCGATGCTACTTCTTTAAGTAGTGAAATGAGTCGCTTTTCAACGAATTGAAGCTTCTCAGTAGCAACTCCCGTAGGCTGAAACCAGATGACAGAGTTTGGACGTGCATCCCACCAATATGAAATCGAGCTCGCTAATTCCTCTTTCTCCACCATCACATTTTCTAAGATGGCCACTGAAGAACCACACAAGTAAGTCAAGAGTACATTGAGTGCGGTCGTTGCTGTTACATTGGTGCAGTGAGGCCCAAAGAACGCTACTACTACATCTCCAACAGACTCATCTTCTTCGGGGAATTCGACCGTCTCAATAACGGTATCATTGAGTGGAGGTGGTTGTGTGGACTCTATCCACGGTCGACGAAAGGGTGCGTCAACGGGTGGAATATCATTTATGACACTTTCTTCGAATGTATCAAGTATCTGGAGAAGATTCTTGTGGTCCACTTCACCAACAATGATGATACACATGTTCCGTGGCTGATACATAGTCCTGTGGAAATCTCTGATCTTTTCGGGTGTCAGGACGCGAAGAGCCTCCATCATACCTCCAGTCTCATACCGAAATCCAACATTTTCTGGGTACAGGAGTAGTCGCGCTTTGATGTCCATAAGCTCAGTACTTGTGTATTGCACTGCTTGCATTTCGGAATAAACGACACCGGCATCGTTACCCTCGCCATCCACATGATGCACCTCGGTTAGGCATGCGGCGTCAGTGATAGTAGGAACAATTAGATGTTCGAGATACACAGGTAGCGTTTGTGCAAACCCTTCCCAGCCGGCCGTTTCTAGTGTATACGCAGTATGATCGGTAGCAGTCCAGGCATTCGTGCCTCCGTAAGCTCGTGACGCCAGCTTGTCTAGTAACCCCTTATATCGGTAGCTTTTTGAGCCCATGAAAACCAGATGCTCAAGAGTATGCGGTGCGCCCGAGTTGTCAAATATCTCGGTGGCCAAGGTAAAGTATCCATTTACCTTGGGACCCTTTCGGTCAGCCACAATAACTTGCATACCGCTGCGCTCCGATTCATATTGGGTGATGGTAGTAGGAGCATAATCCGTCTCGAAACTTTGCAGTTTTCGGAAGCGCGCAGCAGAACCCTGGGAACCCATGGTGTGAGAAGAAAAGTGTAAGATTGGACTAGTTCTAACCGTCAATTAGTTTACCGACCGAAAGACGATGTAATGCACAAAGAAAGAGGTAATCGGGGTCGAGTAGCCCATGTCGTTCATATTATACTGAACGACACAACAGGCGACTTTTTCTGTATGCAGCAATGGTATATTATTCATAGCAGGGTTCAGGGTAGCTACTAGGAATCCATTCAAACCCAACTATGTCAGACGGCACTTGCTCGATGGTGTGAGTTGTATATACAATACAAGCCCGTGATGAGCAGTGACACGAGCCTCTGAAAAGGTCGGTGCCTCAGTTCTAGAAGCGAGGATGAGCATACCCCAGGTGGCTGCTGAGAAACGGATAGGAGACCGCAATGATGGCAATGAAGGCAGCCAGAGCACGGACTTGGGTTGACAACAAACCAGACATAGTGGCAGAGGGAGATGCGTAGATATTGACGATATTCACCCTCTAGAGATAGGAGGCTAGCTCAGTTTCGACACTAGGGCGATGCGGAGTCGTCGACTGACCAACTGATCAACTTGGCAAAAGGACAAGCTTGAACGGGTTTCCGCCAGTGGTAGACCCGGGAACTGATACGCAGGACTTCAAATCCAGGGTTTTCAAACCAAATGCTGACATACCTAAAGTAGAGCAGTGGCACGACCAAGGGCCAATGAGGCCGCGATACTGAATACCGGAGGCCAGGGGCCACAGCCCACCTAAAATTCTTCAGGTTGAGGTTGGAGATGAGAGGTCGGTGCGAGTGTTGCAGGACTCCAGTAACAATATGCTCGCGGAGGATCGTGGAGTTGGCGGCGAGGCGGTTTACTACGTGGGTACTATGTTGGCAGATAGATACCTAGTGCAGCTTAAAGAGGCTTTGATGGTCGAAGTACGAAAGCGATGGACAAGGTGTATGTATCCGTACCTAACGGTGAGACCAGATGGGAGAAAAAGGACAAGGGCTTAATTGGCAGATTGAAGCTCTTCTCGACTAATTGACCTGGCCTGGAGAGGAACAAGGCGATAATAATAAGATGGCGATAGTAGAGACGTCGAAATCCAAGTTGCAATCTACCAAGTAGATCAAGGTATCTCTGCAGTCTTCTTCTTTTGGGCTCCTGTGAAATCTCCAGCTGTAGTTGACCAGGTAGGTGGGCATGAGATCTGACCAACGGCTGTGAACCCCGCGGTGTACCTACCCTAGGAATTTCATCATTACCTGCATACTATTGCCGCTGCAAGCTGCCCTGGCTAGACCTGGGCGATGGACGCGCCGTTAGGCAACTAGGTACCCCGCTATAGGTATCCCTTCATGGATTAGAAGGTACATGTAGGATATGGGGACGTACCTTACCTAAAGTACTATAGTATGTACAGCTCTGCTGACAGGTACAGGTACAGATACCTACATTGCCTTCGCCAAAACTAATAGTGATTGGCTATAATTCCTGAACCCGTACTGTACACATACAGATAAGGTAATCGATAATCTACATATGTATATCTACATGTATTTACCTACCTACCTGCACTAGTAGGTACAATAGGTAGGTACTTGAGATAGGTTACCTAGCCACTTAGAGTAGGTACATGCCTACATGGTAAATTGGTTAGGGCATATCTGGCCCGAGCTCCTCTGTAGCGTATGCAGGTGATGACATGCGGACGAGAGGTTGTTCCTTTGAAGCTATCACGACCCAAAGAGCTAGAGTTGGGATGATCTTTTTGTACGTTTGCTACGTTTGACCAGCTATGGCTCTGCGCTACACGAAATGAGTTTTTCTTTTATACTATGAGCTGACCAAGTGGCTAAAGCCAAGAATAATACCGAAGAACGCTGCCTCTTCGCACTGCACCTCGCGCCTCCCTGTCCATGTACAGGCAGCTTCACCAATACCGCCGATCAGGAACGCGATCGCTGCATTATTCAGGTCTCGGAAGATATGGCGGAATTTCAAGATAGCCAGGTCGGCCCGGCCTTGGTGGCATTCTCCTTGAATGGAATATTTCCTGAAGAGGGTATTTCCTCAAGGCACATACAAGTCAACGATCTCGCTTTCGCATTACAATCTCTAGCTGCCGCCAAATCGAACCTTGAGGTGTGTCAACCTTGCAAGTTAAACTTCCCCCCGAGGCTAATTGTGCGTTTCGTAGACTGAGATTCACATGATCAACGAGGAAACTGCCTCGGACGTGGACCAGTGGGTTGCGAATGCGAAGTCCCTAGAAGACGACATCAACCGAACGCGCAATTGGGCGAACGAGATCGTGCGACGGTCCGAGGCACCTGATGTGTCCGGAAAGGCAATACAGGAAGCTGTCAACAAAGTCGATTTTCTTGGACAGGAGTCTGCGTACAATAACCAGCTCTACAATACTTTGACCCGTATCAAACGTGTTAGCCAACTGCTAGACCAAGTCGAGTCGGCACGGGATGAAAGGCGCATTCTACAAGCGCTCCATCTACTCGAGCGTGAGATTCAGATGACTGCTATACAAGTTGTACGCCTCTTGCTAATCATTTTTTAGAATCGTGGGTTGCTCTTGACGGAATTTCTATCAGTAAATCATGTCGGGTCATGAAACTCCTAGATATCCGAGCATTTGAGCTCAAGTCTTCAGTCCATGAAGTTCTCGATCATATTTGGAATTCGCTTGTACAAATAGACGCTTCCACTAGTCGAGTAGCTATCTTCGACTCACGGCAAGGTATAAACTATGCCCAGCTTTTAGCTATGATGTCACTGACCTTTGCTCTATAGATGAGCAATTAAGTCTTGCCGACGCAGTTATCGGTCTCAAAGCGTACAAAGAAGTTGACAAAAGGATGTTAGTGTTCTGGAAAGACTTGGACAGGGTTTTGCTAGGCCCAAGGACTGTTCTCCGGCGTGGAGATGTGCCCACCATCATTGTGGAGAATGTAAGCTTCGTCCTGGTTGACTTGAGAATGTTTGCTAAACTATAGTAGTCCGCTTTACGATTGACTGGCACAGCAGAAAGGACGGTGCTATCTCTTTTCCAAGATTTAGAAACTGTTCTAGAGTATCTCTCGCAGCGATTAGCAAAAGAGCTGGTCTCTTCGCTGTCAAGCTGTATGATGCCCGATCTCTTGCCTCGTATTATTACTTCATGGCTAGAACCTGCGGTCCCAGCCTCCCTGAAAGAAATGGGTGAATTCCATGAGGTTATTGATGCCACCGAAGCTTTCTACAACCGCGTTGAAACTCTTGGTTTTTCGAGGCTTGAAGAGCTACAGGAATGGGTACAGACTGTGCCGCGGGTATGGCTTGCTAAGTGCAGGGAGACAGCTCTAGAATCGATACGTATAAAGCTCACGCAAGGGCTGGGTGACTCGAAAGAAATTGAACGAATAGAAACGCAGACTGTATCTCAAGAGGAAGGGCAAAGACTTGATCCTAACAAGAGCGTCCCTGCCAATAGCGATGGATGGGATGCAGCATGGGATGACCATGACGATGCTACGAGAAATGAAAATCAGCCAAAAGAAGCCAAGAATGATGATGATGGGGTCGATGACGGTGCTGATGCATGGGGCTGGGGTGACGAAGGGGACGATAAAGAGACAAACATCACAATTGCTGATACAAACACTAAACAGACTGATTCAACAGAAGATGATGATTCCACGGCAGCATGGGGCTGGGGAGATGAAGACGAGGCAGCTGACGCACCTAGAAGTGACAGTGCCGCAGTTCCTTCAATCCAAGAGCTAACACTCAAAGAAACATATCATATCTCGTCTATGCCAGAACCTGTTATTTCGCTCATATTAGCTATATTAGAGGATGGGGCCTATTTAGTCAGGTATGTCATCCATCAACCATTCGCATTAGACCCGACTAAAAGCCGTTGTCTAGCAATGATGGAAATCCCATGGCCACTGCTGCCGCTGGCTTGTTTTCTCTTCCAACACTGGTATTGGCTATGTTTAGAGCAGTCTCTCCGCATTATTATGCTTTAGATGCTGGCGGTAATATGTAGGCGAATCCTCAGGTTTTCTCTCTGATTCAAAACTAACGCGGCGAAGGTTTCTCTATAATGATGCGACATATCTGGCCGAAAGACTCTCTGAAATTGTCAAGAA
This sequence comes from Xylaria bambusicola, assembly GCF_022495145.1. NCBI lineage: Eukaryota > Fungi > Ascomycota > Sordariomycetes > Xylariales > Xylariaceae > Xylaria > Xylaria bambusicola. The sequence goes on along the minus strand of NW_025953557.1, from coordinate 693,158 downwards.
CTGGAAAGTTAGGGATGACTTAGTACCTCGAGCGAAGTCTATGTTACGATTAGAGAACGATGTGAAGTCTCTGCAGCTGTTCGCAACTCGCGCATATTCTTCTGAGATGACAACTCGCCGTACCATCTTGCGCGATCTGCTTGGGGGATCTCAAACCTTACTACAACAAGAGGAACTGGGCTCTTCGAATCTGCAATCTCAAGTTGATAATGCTGCAACTTATGTACGCTCAACTGCCGCATCTTGGTCTAAGATCCTAGCCAAATCGGCTTGGAGCCAGGCAGTGGGCTCTTTGGTGGATACTATTGCTTCCAAGATCATTGCCGACGTCATGGATCTTGCTGGAATTGGTCAAGACGATGCTTACAATATCGCTAACCTGATTGCGCGAGTCACGGAGTTAGATGATCTATTCCTCCCTCCTAATGCTGGCAAGGATGATATACCATCTACTTCACAATATGCTAGCAATTGGTTGAGACTCAAATATCTGAGTGAAGTATTGCAGAGTAACCTTCAAGACGTCAAGTTTTTATGGTTGGAGAGCGAACTTAGTCTCTACTTCACAGTTGACGAAGTGGTAGAACTAATTGGGCTCAGCTTCGTGGATAATGCACGAACTAGGGAGGTTGTCCGTGAGATTCAGGGGCGACCGCGTCCTCGTGCCTCTTAGCAATGTCAAAGTTACCGAACATTGAATGTACAAAGTTGATGTTGGTGGTAAATGCTATAACGTACACATATTCTTTTGTGTTGATATATCTCGACTAGGAAATGTGTTGTACCATCGCCTGGTACGTGGCCTCCTGGTATTTGTCGAAGTTCACAGATAGCGCAACTCTGTAGAAAAAAAAACATATTGCTTTCTGACTATGAAACCACATCAAATGCGGCTGCTCCCAAAGCTCACCCATCCATTGTTGCACCATATTGTCCATCGCTATGTGGGAATCAACTCGCTTACGACGGCGGTGATCGTTGCTAATATATCTAAGCTTACAGGATCGGGAGCGTGTTTTATTCGATTTACATCTAGGCAGCTACGGTTACAGGTGTATTTCCTATGTTCGCCAAAATCTGCGCCGTCAAATATACAAAATTCTTGGAGAGCTAAGAGAGAGTCTGAGATATCATGTCGGGAACAACAATCCTTGACTCTTTAACGCATATTATATATCCCGTAAACTGTGAACCTTGTTAGAATAGAAATAAATGAGACGCTGCTCTGGCATGTCGAATCGTGCGTGGTACTTGCATCATCAGTGCATAGCAAAGGCGGATGTCACATACAAAGTCCCGAGATGAAACGTCTACATCCACAATGACGAGCCGAACCGTCTGTCATCTGAAATAAAACGAAGCCAATTTCTTGCGAACCAGACTCTGTCATCTCTTGTCATGCCACATCCGCCGTTCTTTTCCCGAAAATCACGGACGGCATGTGACGGATCTGCGACGAGCAGCGCTTCATTCAGCCGGGACGCCCCAACCGGCTGTGGTTTCAGGCACGCCGCACATCACGTATTACAACCCATCCCAACTCGCGCGAAGATCGCCAACAGAACCTGCTCTGATGGGAAGAGTATAGTAGCAATCAGTATAGGTGAGTTACGGAATACGGAGACGCGCATGTTATGAGCAGTAGATATAAAGCCATCGAGAGATCCCCGCGCTCACCTTTGATCTTCCACCACGCACAGCCATTCATTCCTTAAACCAACTACTTGCTCGGCTAGTCCGACCTTTCTTTATATTCGATTTAATTTGAATACAACGACCGGGTGTCGTCTTTCGCTTCTCGACATAATATATATATAGCCAGTCTCTCGCTATTACAGACGGCAAAATGGTCCGCGTCAGCATCTTCGCTACCTTCTCTTGTAAGCGATATCCCCTCTTGACTTCTTCCTAAATGACTTGCGTCTCCCTCACTTCTGATTCTACGAAGCTAACATTACTAACTCATCTAAAAGTCGTCCTCGCTGCCTTCGCGCTGAGCCCTAACAATGCCGGCGCCCGCGACGTCGGCAACGGCCAGGGCGCGCAATTCACCACGGGCGGCTGCATCAATGATGCAGACTGCCAGTCTGCGTGCTGCGCTGGCGGCGCTGAGGCTGCCGATGGCAGCGGTGCTGAAGTAGGCATTTGCAGCGCCGAGGCCGCGTCTTTCCAGAATGGTAAGACAGGCTGTGGATTTGTCGATCCGAATGCGGATGCTACACTTGCTGCTGCTCAGGCTCAGGTTGAGGAACAGGGTTTCTAAGGGGTTGCTTCTATGATTTATTGAGGGGCGGGGTTGTGAGTGCATGCGCTGTGAGAAGAAGGCGGGTTGTTGTGTTGTGAAAGGAAGCACCAGAAGAGATGAGAGGCTCTGGATACTGCTGGAGATTAATTAGAATGTCTGGTAACTCCTCGAGGTTGTTTGATCTTCATATAGAATAACGAGATCTATCCAAACCCAACAAGCGAACCTGTCAATTCACAAAAGAAAGTTCCAATAATCCGATACCGCTTACTCAATTTCCAGTGTCGCAGATGTTTATCAGCTATTTCTTCTTGAGTTATCAATGGCCTATATACTATGGCTGAAGTTAATAATGCTACACCAAAATTTAAAGATATCGAATTATGTAGCACAATAGCACGTATACCCCTATGGTATAATATATATGAAGGGCAGAGATGCTTGTCGGCTGTAAGACCTCTGTCGAGGACCTGACTACTCTATGACTTCAAGGCAACAAATTCATCTGTTTACCTATTCATTCATATTACTCTTGTCCAAACAGGGTGGCTCGACCAGCCATCGAGCCAGCTAAGGGAGTGACTGCATCTAGATGTCTTTAATTTCGAAGGTATAGAAGTGCCACCCTTTGAGAGACGTGTGCGTGACAAATTTAACATAGGTCAATGTCTTTTGATCTCGGCATTAGACAGTCAGGTACCAGCTGATAATGTTCCTAACAAGAAGCCCTATCTAGAGTCATCGCGGCATACAACAGACGGCATACACATTAATTTGGCGGGGCTAGCCGTCAAGCCCCATGGACCTCTTTTGTCACCTTCCAACTCGCCCAGGAAGTGTGTTCATGCTCATTAGACGCAATGAAATGGAAAATGAGATAGTTGCAACCGCAGCGACGGTATTTGTTGCAACGTGCAATTCAAGTGATAGTGGAATGAATGATATCGAGTAAACGATCGTGTGGTGCTGGCTGACTAAATACCGCTTCTTGTCCTTTTTGTTACCTCAACCACCTCCTATTCCGGATCGAACCAAAAGTAAACCAGAGAGTGAATAACATAAACTCCATACAATGCAAAATGTGTGACAGGACCAGCTACAGCCGGTACAACTAGTCAGCACTGGGTATTAGATACTGCCGAGACCTTCCCTCTCCTCTAATTCGATGATGCAAGTTTATTGATCCGGGTTGGCAATGAAAAGTCGACCAGACGTAAGCGTCATAGTCCTCTCATCCACACTGCCTCTCCTCTTCAGATCTTCCGGGTTCTTGACGCTCTTCTCTCTCGTAAGGGCTGCATTCAATAGACTGTTGCTTGCCAGCTTGGTAGCGTTGGAGCTGGCTAGCTCAGGTAAAGCATCTGCCCTCTCTGCACTACTGCCACTATGTGTGCTGGTGGCACGTCCAATTCGGTCCTCTGCTGGTTTGTACTCAGGATCATCCGCGATGCTGCCTCGCTCTGGTGTGTCGCTTGGGCTCCAACGCTTACCACCCTGCCCTATGCTACCTGAAGTACGATAGGTCATGCCGCGGCGGCCGCTAGCAGTGCTACTACGTCCACTGCTCCCTGTCCTACGGTGGTGCAACTTCCGCGCAGAAACATCATCATCCTCGCTATCTTCACCTTCCACCTCTGTGGCACTTAGTCGCAGTGGGACTCCACCGACGCCGATGTAGTTGTTTTCTGGGGTATATCCAACCACGCCCGGCTTGCCATGGTATCTGAATTTGGTCACAACCTTTCCAGCACCACTAATACCTGTCGACGTCCGGTTTTGTGTCGTGCGGCCGATTACCTCCTGGGCTGCTCTCTGTTTAGCGGCGCGTTGCTGGGCAAGCATGCGAGGATCCTCGGCTTGTGCTCGATCACACCACACGGTAGCCTTTTGTTTACGGAGTAGGGCAACATAGCCCCCTTGTTGATTGCTAATGGACCTCGAAGACGTACTTCGGCGGAGGTCGGCTGGCGCATTACTCGAAGTCGTGCTAAAGGTATTCACCGAAGGTGAGCGTCGAGCGTGGCCAGTAAAAGGCTGGGGTTGTTGTAAATGATTGGGCATCGGAGCGTACTGCGAGTATTGCGCAGGGAATGTATTGGAGGAAGTTGTTCTTGACCTTGAGTGAGAGTAGACTTGCGGCGCCGGGTCCAACGGTCGCCTCGCCGTGCCATAATCCGGGTCATACATGATTAAAACGAGTCGAGGGTTATTTGATGCCTCGCTCAAGGTGACGTAAAGGGTAGTGTATTGAAACTTGTCAACAGTATGGCGCAACAGATCTCTTTGTTGGGAATGGTCGGGGCAGTTGGACTAAGATAGTGTGGTCTGGCTAGTAAAGTGCCCCTTCAAGTGCGGACGCGCGAGCTCGGTTTTGAGTAGAATTAAGGACCAATGGTTTCTGAGCTGCCTATTGGAGTCGGAAACGTTAGATCAAGCTTAAGGTTTGGCCATCCCAGACGGGTCCTATCACAGAGCGTCTAGACGGACGAGTCGACAATGAATAATCACATGGATCTAGGATCATGCTATGGATGTAGTTGCAGGATGTGAAGGTGGAGAGGCAGGACGAGAAATAGGTAAATCAAAAAGAAAAACAGCTAGCTCTGGGAGACTGTCGTGTTACCAATAACGATGCGCTACCTATAGCGAAAGTCGCATGGGGCATCCACGAACAGGCCAGGTAGAAATGCAGGGTGCGCGAAAGATGGTGTGCGAGGCCCGACGTGAGCTGGAATGGGGATTGCGTGGGCTGATTTCTTTTGATGGGGGAAGCATGCGTACCCTATCTAGTGGACGAATGTGGAGGTTGTAGCAACTATGTTGTGCGTTTCCGGTGCGGGCTGGGTGTTCAAGCTGGTCACTGCTCGCTGCTGTGCACTCACTTACTTTATCAAAGAGGTCTATATGCGGATGCGGGAGGTGTGGATGTACGAAGTAGGTCTTGGTGTAGGTCTGGTGTAGGTCTGATGTAGGTCGGTAGCTGATGGACGTGTCGGTTTGAGCTGGTTGCAAGGTCACCAACTGTGTGCATAGGTAAGTAGGTATCCTGACATGCTGCAATACGGTACGGTATGCTGTTGTGTCGAAAGGGAGGCCAACAGATCGAACATGGATCAAATGACGAGAATAGAAACAAGAGGCAGAGGCAGAGGCACAGGTAAAGGTAGAGAGAGAAAAGTAGAGGCATGTAAAATAAGTATGTAGGTAGAGGAAGGTTATGCGGTAGGAATAGGCAGGCCGAACGCTCGCTTGAGCAATGTACTGGCCCTGGGAGGGAGTACTTACGATAGTATGGAAATAGCCAGGTAATACCAGGTACCGATGGGTAGGGAAGGTACCGCTTTCCTTACCTGCCCGCCCGAGTTCTTAGTGGACTTGGACAGGTACCGGTACTAGTATACCTACCTAGTACTAGTGGTAGGTATGTAGCGACGCAGATGTGATCAAATGGTCCGATATGAAGCTACTTTAGCTACTTTAGTGCTAGTGGGGGACAAGTGGCCAAGCAATTGGAGTTCGTTCGCCTGTCTCTGGCCTGTCCAACGAGAACGTTGCGGTCTGTCGCTGTCTGTCGCAAAAGGTACCAGAGAGTCGAGAGCTCTGCAGAGAGGGCTCGGCGCCAACAGGCCAATAGAGAAACTATCTGGCCCTTACTATGTTCCTTCCAAGGTTATGCGTGCGTATTCCAGAGAGTACCTAGATAAGTAGGTATCGTGTAACCGTCGATCATTGATGAGATCACACACCCAGATTGTCGAGATATCGTCAAGCCCCTCTACTCCATGTACCGTAGGTGCTATGACTCAGTCAGCAGGAACCAGATACTGTAGTGCAAGGTACATGTGATGATAAGTAGGCAGAAGTAGGTATGGGTCAACAAGACAGGACAGACAGGACAGACAGGAGAGGGGGTCGCAAAAGCGCAAAGGCGCGCAAAGGAGCAAACCAACCCCAGATCTCTGCCCAGATCATTCCAGCTTGAGCGCTGCATACCGCATACACTCGAAAAACTCGAACAACACTAACACAAACTACCGGCCCTGTAGCCAATCATACAGCGTTATTCCCTGGGGAAGTGGGTATAAAGTGAAGATCATACCCACTTCCCCAGGAATTAACGCTGTATGATTGGCTACAGGCCGTTAGTGTCTTGTTAGTGTTGTTCGAGTTTTTCGAGTGTATGCGGTAGACCACTGGGCCCGCTAATGCCCAGTCGCGCAACGTTGTACAAGCTAAGAACCGCACTACCTACCGGCTGCCGTTTTTTCTATCTCGCTCTCGGTTTCGCCGGCGCCCTTCTCTAGTGATAGCCCGTAGACTGTACTTAAGTAGTCTCTAGCGTGCTTTTGGTGTTTAGTATAAAATCAATTGGGATGCAGCTTGCGAAAGACTTGAGCCCGGTGCCGACTCAGCTAATCGTGCCAGTGGCCTCCGGAGTGCTCGCCAAGGGCTACCTAGGTAGTCTCCAGTCGTCGGTTGCCTCCGGGTATTCTACTGTGCCGCAGGACCGCGAAGATAAGAATGGTTAACCGTAAGCAATGGTAAGAGAGATCGTGTACGAAGATATATATATGGGGTCGTCGGATAGGTAGTCTCTTTTTTTTTTTTTTTTCTTTACTGTGTAAGTCGTCTTCCTCCCCTCTGACTTTTTGCCCTTTCGTTTTAGGTGGAGTTGATGGACAGACGGGTGATCATTTAAGCTGAAAATTTGAGCTGAAAACAGGACTGGCTCCCTCTGAAGCGCCGAGGAACTGCCTGCCTGTCAGCTCAACCAGCCTACCTCCCGAGTCGCCTCTGCAACGTAGCTATGGCTGTGAGCTATAGCAAAAGATGCTATATAACAGGTAGGGAGTGACTACTACCTACTGGCCAAGTTTTCAATCGTATAATAAACGCTCGCCAGCGTGCTTGAATATAGGTGTTGTATTGCGCCTGACCTTAAGCACCGCCAATTGCCTCAACCGGAATTGTTGCACCGAAAGCAATGCCGCTTGTTAACCTGAGACGGCTCCGTTGCGTTTACAGTGTAATCGTGACCAAAAAGATGGCTGACCCACTTACGAGAAGGTCTTGTATGTAGTAAGTAGAACCGTAAATTTTGACGCTCTCGGGTTCTCACAACGACACTCGGAGCCACGCTGGGTGGCAAGGATATCATGCAATGAGGATAAGGTGGTTTGCATTGGCAGGGGACCTCTGGGGCCTGCGAAGAATTACCAGCAGTCAGTACCTGGTAGGTGATCCAATGATGCATTGAGAAGGTAGTACAACTTGGAGTTTGTATGTGTTTCCATGTAGATGGTCAGGTTAGTCGGTCATATAAAGATTCAATGACCGGATGCCGCCTCCGCTTCGTCCAACACAAACAATACAATCAATCTGCTGACATATACTACCGTCTCCAACCAACCAGGCGTAGTCACGCTCGAGCAGATGAGACTCTGGGGTTGACCTCTATGGAAAGCCTTAGATCTTGCTGAAACGTTTCGACATACCGAGTTCAAATGACAGCCAGATCAAACTGACAGTTCCTCCGAGCACTGCCCGAGTGGTTTCCTCGTCCAGGATGCTCCCCGCTCAGAATAAACAATGGCCAGTGGGAAAACGCCCTGCGTAACGTACCTGAAAATGATGTGCAGCAATGACAGGTGCCAGGTGTCAATCGTGAAGCTTCCTCTCCTCTTTGAAAACAACAACACAATACGTAAGCAAGAGTGAGAATAGAAGAGGGATATCTCTAGATAGCGCGAGCTGATACAAGACGCAATGCAAGGCCTGAGGTACCTGAATGCATCTGGCTGCATCTTGGCGGCTTTATATACATACCTACCGGTACATACAGCACAGGCGAGATGTCGCCTCGCCTATCTATCCCTTGGGGAAATCCCCCAAATAAAAATTAGTTCTTCGTCCGTCAAACGATCCAAAATCTTGGAATGATACATGTTCCGCCATACTGGACGTAGTCTACACGTCATTCCCTATATCTTGTAATATATAAGCCAGGCCTGCCTTGAATTGAAAGCGTATATCAAGCTGTCGCTATAACTCCAGGCCTACCTTCGATTGAACGGGTATATCAGGATACCTACACTTATAATACCCACTGTATTCAACTGCCCTTAAGCCATTTGGATTCGAGCATACTCTTCTCGAAGTAAATGCCAGCAACTTTACCACAAGTCAATATGATATGGGACGCCTGTTGACTCGTCCCGACTTACCTAGGTAGGTACCTGTATGGGTGGTGCATTGACACAAGCCTTGTTCAATCCCAGTTACATCCTATCTTCTCAACTGCAGCCGAAGGAAAGATTTGACAAGCCTACGATGCGGCCTTCATTACCTACTACAGGCAGATACAGGTACGGGTACAGGTACAGGTGCAAGGCGGTCAGGTATGCATCATGTCTCCTGTAAGTAGGTAAGGATTGCAAGGATGCGGTGCAAGTGTACGGCGCTCCCCAGTTTGGCAAGGTGACCGCACCGCCTCTTGGGAAGCTCCAATCGTGTGCCGTCAAAACATCACGCCCAGTACACCTCCGCACTACTGTACTACTATAGGTGTATATAGCTTCTCTTCTCTGCTTGACTAGCTCTTAACCGCTCGCGTATCCATTCCAGAGAACAAGGTTTATTCCGGTAGTCGTAGTCCTACTATAAGCAACCGGACCATAGACATATACATCCTCACTCAGCTTATTACTGTAAGGCAATCAAGTCAGTCACCTTAGCATCCAACCCTCGAGACCCAGAGCTTACAGTATCCCAGCTCGCATCAGCTCTCGCGGATAGTCAATAGTTGCAATCCACGGACATGCCCGCCCCTCCATACATGTAAGCACATATGTATGTACTAGTACGTGGGTGAGGATTCTGGTGAGGAGAACCCCTTCCAATGCCTCTGTCTCACCCTCCCCCCCACAGCCCAGCCTATCAATGCACCGATGCCATCTCTCATGCCGTGCGAGGTATCACTACACCTGCATTCGGGGACGCGGCTGAAAACGGCTCGCACATCTCCGCGCTCTTATCAGCAAACCCGCCTACGGCAAGAGAACAAAGTGCAAAGTGCGGGGGCAGGCAAGCTCCTACCCAAGTACCTACTAAGGATATGTGCATGTATGTATTTCTACAGGAGGCTGGTCGAGATGTTGTAGATCTACCTACAGTAGTGTACCCCAAATCAATACGCATACCTACTATGTGTACAGTTAGTAAAGAATCTCTTACTACATGTAAGTACCCGCATAGGCGACCGTCCAGCGATGTTTGTTGTCGCTTAGGTAAATTTTATCTACGGGACGCCATCCGGGTATCAGTTCTGGCGCGGAACATTTCTATCAGTCTGTACCTATCCACACACATGAGCATGTTATGATTATTAGCCTCGAGCGAATGAGTCAGCTCTTCCAATAGTAACGGGCTTTGGATTGGGTACGTAGGTATCTAAAGGCACTGAACACCAAATGGACTTGCTCCCCCAAGCGATTGACGAACCACAGAGGGGACAAGGGAGGGGGATGCAGCAAGGCAGAATTGCCAAGAAAACGTGGTTCAGTATCCCGAACAAAAAAAAAGAAGGGTGAATGAAAACCGCCCCCACGATATAAACCTCCATTCGTTTGGAAACCATTCCAAGAATTCCCTGAAAACAGAGTAATTACCCCCTAATCTGAACGCTAACCTACCAATCAGGGCCTCATTCCCCCGGTTCGTGGGAAGAGGAGGCATTTACACTTGCATAAGGCGAGCCGGCTTGGCGACGAACCAGTCGCAGGCTATGGATAAGAACCGTAAAAAATTTCCCGATCAAACACTTAACATCTCGATCAAGATCATGACCGTTGGGATAGCCTCTCCACCCCGGATGCTAAGTTTTCCGTTGCCCTAGGTTTATCTACAGAATCTGGGTAAATTTTCCCACCCCGCCGCCCCGCAGACCAAACACTCAAAGGCCTTAGGCTTCCTGCTATGTACAGTACTCCAGAGCCGAAAGAAATGCCTCGGGTAGACTGTCTTCTCATTTGCTATCTCGACGTGCCGAACCGCAGGGCTATGTTTGCACCCAATACCTAAGACGGAATTGCGTCCGGGCAGCATCATGTTCAGAAAGCTCACGTCATATGACGACATAGATCGGCGGCTAAGAATTATAGTGCGTCCCGCTATTCCTATCACAATGTCTGGCTCCTTTGTAACCTCGAACCATCTGTACATATATACAGCACAAAGCATCGCAAACCTACTAGATGTGCATCCCGTTAATGTATTTACCTAACCTTCAGCATACATAATAATCACTACGCCCCTTATGCCGTCTTGTGGGCATTCCCTTCGGTGGCGTATAGAATTAGCCCCTGAAACAATAACTCCTGTAGATGCCCAGAGCGAGACGCCGTAAATATGCAACCTGTAGCCATTTCCCAAATAACGAACAGCGGGCAGGACCCTGCTTAATCTTCCATCTCGTCCTCTTCAACCAGTCTCCCAAGGATGAGGCTCTGTATGACCAATTCATCGTTCAGAGTCCTAATCCGCTTCGGTGGCCGGTCCTTGTTCACATCAGTATCCGCGCTCATACGCTTACGTTTCTTAGAACCTGTCTCGCTGCAGCCGGAACCGAAAAGGGCATTTCTCGCATCCTGGAGATGGTCATCCACATAGACCCAGTCGAAGGCTTCATCCCCAGACTCGCATCCTCGTAACTTGGCCCTAGCCTCCTCAACGCTCTGGACACGCACAAGAGACGCTCCGAGCACTTGAGCAAGGAAAACGTAAGGTAATCTCTTCTCTTCGTTCTTGGCTTTCTTCATTATGAGAAGAATCTTACTCTCGCCAAGTAGCCTCGGTCGTTGGGATATTACTTGCGCCAACTTGGCTGTCGACGCGTCGTATGGTTGAAGGTTTCTAGACCGAATGGCATCCCCAAGTAATGTACTTGATCCCGCACATAGAAGATACGATGACCAATCAACTACTTCCTTCTTTGATACACAAGTGGTAACCCACTTAGGTGCTAGACAAGGAATACCCAAGGCAAGGGCTTGCATGTATTTTACCTTTCTCGAGTGTCCGTCGGCTATCAGAGCGGCGAACCCAGTCCCATTATTGACGAGCTTCAATGAACTGGATAGAATAGTTGGGTGTGGCGCCTTGACACTTACTGTGAGCGTATCGAATTCAAAAAGGGTATTGAATCCATCGTCCAGGATTTTACCACCTTCCTGTCGAATCATCTCTTCGATTCTGTTCTTTGATACAGACTTATCTTTGCTTCTTTGAGAGTGCTGACGATCCTGGAATGAGATCGCAAATACCATCCCTTCAAATAATCCATATTTTGTCTGAAACTCACGCAGTGTGGTCGACTTCCTAGGTGCTTTACGAGCGACAGCCCGAGAGTCTTGTGTAGAACCTGTTGATGGTTTGTCCAGCTCATCTAGTGATAGAGAGCTGTGACGTGAAAACCGACCCTTCCCTTTCCTAGAGCTTTGCCGGGAGCTATCACCTGGCTTCATTCTCGCTAAGGATGGTGTTACGTCGGGTAATGACGAAGACGGACGGCCCCTTCGCTGGCCTCGGTCCTCTGCAGGAGAAGAGACAGCAGTAATACTTTCCAGAGGCTCAACATCATCCTCAGTATTTGGTGTTAGGCTAGAGGAAATGACTGGTGTTGCTGACAGTACAGTTAGTGTGGATGACGTTGTGCCGGGATCAGAAGGTAGAAGAGATTCAGATGCTGTCGAGGATGGTGTTTTCGGTTTACCAAGCCTTCTGGATCGACGTCCGGTATTTCGTTGTGACGTGGCCGGGACGATAGGTGGGGACGATGCAGCAGCACTCGAATCTCTACCCCTTTTATCAATGACTGATGTCACAGATGGATTGCGCTCTGACTGGCTAAGTTTGTTCGGTGAGCATGATGGTGCGACGAAGGCACCTTTGGGTAGTGTTGGGTAAGATGATGGAAGTAGACCACTGGGGGCACTAGAGCTCTCCTTCATGATGTCCCCGATCAACTTTGGTGGTTCGGTAAAGGTACAAGCAGGACTAGTTTCCGGAATCATCTCCCTATCTATAATTTCTGTAGGGGCACTTGATGGCCGACCAGGTTCATCACATATAGGTTTATTAGCGTCTGTAGCCGGTAAGGTCGGGGTGTCACTTCCACTCGGCGGCTTCTGTTGCACTATTATATCTTGCGAGTCGACTACAGTTTCTTGCGAGGCGCCCATATCTGCAACAATGTCCTCATCGTGCTGCGGGATACACTCTTCAGAGATCGTCTCTGGAATACCTTTGGTACGTCTAGAGCGATTCGTCGATGGCACCTCAACACTAGCTCTCCCTGTGCTAGGAAGAGGTACGCTAATTTCTGGGAATGATTTTGACGCTTTTGCTTTGTGTAGCCTAGCGCGCCGGCGACGGAGTTCAGCCTCTTCTCGTTCAAAATCTGAATCTGCGCTGTGTTGACTCGATGACCTCGTCCTCTCACTATCTAGACTTGGCTTTCGGTAGGGGCGGTATTCATTGATAGGCTCCCGTCCAATTCTGACTCTGCGAGAACCAGGCTTCGGGAGTGGGGATTTATCGACATCACCCTGGTCTCGCTCTTCAGCTGTGCCTGGTGCGCCCACTGGGCTCGGCGATCTAGATGTCCTGCTCTCTAGCGGCCGAGATGAATGTTCGGGAAAGCCGGGTGTCGACATATAAGGCGCAATTGGAGTGCTACCAAACCCTCTGTTTTTCAAAGGTGACGATGTAGGATGAGTCGGTGATGTTACATTATTCCCAAAAATATTTGGCGATGGGCGCGATGATGTTGGACTAAATTTCTTGAGCCCAGACGTTGGCTGCGTCTGGCCGAATAACTGGGATGCTGCCATAAGCTGACCATCCCCAGATATAAAGGGCCGAGGGAATACTGCTGGAGTTTCGGGGGCGAAGGGGTTTGCACGGGCCGTGGAGGGTTGTGACGGGAATCGGGATTGATCATGTGGATCATCATTTTCATTATTTTGAGGAAAAGGCGTGACAGGCTCAACTGGAGCGGTATCAGGTATGTCGAATGAGTCCTTGAAGCTCACATAGCCAGTATCTCCCTCTTGCAGGGTACGATGCTCTTCCGCCAGAATTCCTGGTGGAGATGATGGTTGCGAACCATCGCGAGAATACTGGTCATAGCTGCGACCTTCATTCAACTGGGTTAATGATTGAGAAGACATGGCCTTAGTCTGCGTCTTCAGCGATGCGGCAAATGGTATGGATCCGGATATATCATCGTCTCGTATATCTGGGTTAGAAGGGCATGCATCGCATGGGGCGGGAGGTCTTTGGGCGACCCTGGTCTGGGCCTTAGTCGATGAAGGTGCTGTCGACCTGATTATGTTATTTGTCCGACTTGATGTAGCACTAACAGCAGTAAAGTCTATGTTGGAGTGGGTATTACGATTGGCGCAGATGTTGGTGTTGAAGTACAGGATGTTCGCAGACGCGTCGGACGCGTTCCTGAGGTGCTAGATTTCGTCATCAGTACCACCCTTGTACAATTGAACAGCCGCGTCCGTGCGTGAAAGTCTCGTCAGGGTACGTGTATCTTACCTGGGACTGTGGGGATGATGGCTTTCGTCTTGTTGCGACTGGGTTCGAAGCCGGGGCACTGACAAGGTCCACTAGCAAAACAAACCGTGTTAGATAGGTAGATGAATTTTATAATGCCTAGATAATGGTATTCTGCGTTTGTACCTTTGGTGTTCAGAGTGGGTGAATTGGTCGTCTGGGGGGACATGATCAGCTGTCATTGGCTAGAGCAGGGAGTATGAATGATGTGCATATTCTCGCTTACCACGCCGATACGGTGCTCTTGAATGAGAAAAAGTAATTTGTCGTGGCTGTCTTGGCTACCATCCTCACCCGCAAGGGTTTTTCGCTCCGCCACAGGCAGCGACCTTGCCAAATTCTGCGGCATGTCGCATGTCTACATGTAGCATCCGAACTGCGACAATGATAATGGAGAGAGAGAGTTTGGAAAGGTGAGAAATCAATTAACGCGGCTACAGCATTTAGCTATTTGCCTAGATCTTTAGACAAAGAACGCGACCTGGACGCGGAGTCATATGATGCAGATTAAAGTTCGAGTCTAACCTTATCGGGTATCTAGCTCTTTTGCGTTGTTTGGGACAAGTTGTGGTTCAACTACGGTAGGTAGGTACCTACCAGAGACCTTACATAGTTACGTACATAAGTACATATCAGGTGTAGATATAAGCCGATATCATACCTGGTCAGAAGGTTCACGATAATATGTATCAATCTGTGTACGTTAATTGCTAGATAGTGCCTCTACTGAGGCTACCTAAGGCATTAGCTTAGGGCATAGGTAGGTATGTTGAAGACAGGCCGATACTCAGTACCTACCTAGGTAGGTATCTACCTGCCTAGTAATACCAGTGCAAGCAAGATTTGAAGGCAAGTACATCCCTAAATCAAGTACCTATGTACTCTGGCAAGAAATACATTATGGACATATCCTAGGTACTTGAGTACCTACCTACATGTAGGTAGTTGCTTATATACATAGATATCCCGCCTCATTATTGAGTTCACCTGGATTTCTTTCCACATTGGGTACCTGAATACAACAAGAAGGGAACATCCAATCCTAGAAGTATCAGCATAAAGGTATAATCTGATAAAGAAGTACTTTGAGCTGGTAATTATATGAGTTGAAGGGACAAGATATATCAATATGGTCTGCTAGGCATCGGTACCCTTATTGCATCCTGCTTGTTTCCCAATCTAAAAGACACCAGCCCTTACTCATGGAAGAACTCATAGGCAGATACTGTTACGAACTGTGACTCTAGGTTGTTTCTCCGGCTTCAGCACAAGAGAAAGACCAAAATGAATGTCACATAGACACTCGATAAGTATTATGCCTTCCCCACTGATGATGGAACAGCTGTTACTAGTGATGAGAGTGTTGGTCTGGAAGCCATTGCTGATACAAGATAGCGAACCTGGGCCAGTAGGAATGATAAGGATGATAATCAAGATGAACACTCTATACATGCTTCACGAAGGCTTGCTTGAGTAACGTGGACATGTGTCAAATCTTGGTCAACTATATGCACATATCCATCTCGTAGGATTGCACTAGGTACTCGAAAGCTGACCCATTCATTGGTGCAGTCTCAGCAGCATATGTTTGTTGGGGCAGACGTTGACATAGTTCACGTAGTTCACGATCACCTACCTACATATATGTACATATATGTAAGTACTCGACCTACTGAGGTGGTTACTTACCAATGGCATGAAGGGGTGTAGGTATCTACCCGGGTACTAGCCACGTAGATAGTGGTGACGGTACCAATACGTAGGTACTAAGTATCTATGTAGGTACATGTAGGTGTATACAACCTCCATCTGAAGACAATTTAGATACAGCTGCTAATGAGAAGAAGATGGGCAGGTACGGGGCGTTTTCCTGCTCGAGTCCCTACTTCCTCCATGTCCGATGTCCAAGTGAGACCCCACTCCTCGCAAGTGATTGTTTATCCAGCTCACAGGTTGCCTTTTGATTTGATTTTCTTTTGCACAACATCACACAAGGGCTTTTTGTAGAGACTGAACCTTTGC
This sequence comes from Xylaria bambusicola, assembly GCF_022495145.1. NCBI lineage: Eukaryota > Fungi > Ascomycota > Sordariomycetes > Xylariales > Xylariaceae > Xylaria > Xylaria bambusicola. Next base: position 677,269 of record NW_025953557.1, on the reverse strand, counting down.
CAGTCCTGAATCCCGCCTGATGCCTAGGTATCACGGACCTTCCACCCAGCACTTTATACGACTCGAGACATCTTAGCATATTCACACGCGCACGATATCATCCAATATGGAATGGATCGAAGAGTTGCACCCTGTGGTAGCACCAGACGTCGAGGACTCCCGTAGCAAGCACGGAAACATCCCCAAGATCGAGGTGGCCATTTGGATTGTTCTCGGCTTGGCCGCCTCTCTTGTGGTGTTGCGTATCTACTACCATCTCTTTCGGGGACGTCACCGTCTATGGTCTGATGACTACTTTCTCATGGCCGCACTGGTAAGATCCTTGCTCGATCACATATGATACACCACTAGCTCCTAACCGATTGACTAATTCCGCAGTTATGTCTTATTGGCAATGCTGTTACAATATGGGAATGGGTTCCATACAAGTTTGAGCCGAATGTGACCACTACCCCCTCAAAGACTTTTGTTTGTGAGATTCCCCTCAGCTTTGAAGATTTTTTTTTGAAGATAATAATTGTTCACGGCGGCTTGCGGAATCATATTTATTGACTAGATACTATAGTGACTGGTAGTTTGATGGGGCTTTTCAACTCCTTGGCTTTGGCTTTCAGCAAGACATCTTTGGCCATCACATTCATTCGACTCACAACAGGATGGTGGAAGAGTAGTTTAGGCCTCTCAGTTTTCGTCATAGACATTCTTTTTGCCATCCAGGCATGGAGTTACTGGGTGCAGGATTGCGATGGCCCGACCGAGCCCTTTCGAGTACAAACCACGAGAGACGGATGTTTATCCTTTGAGTCCATCACATCTCTTCGGCTCACTGTACAAGGTATGTGTCTCTCCAGGACAAGGAGTTATCATTACTAAGAATTACAACTTTTAGTGCTTTCCTGTGGCCTGGATGCGTATTTCACTATCTTACCTTGGAAAATTGTGCAGTCACTTGAGCTCAAACGATTCGAAAGGATCGGCTTGGGCATTGCAATGAGTTTCGGTTGCGCGTAAGTCGTTAAACTTACACTTAGAGAAGAATACTAAGTATGGCCCTCATTAGATCTCTCATTTCCGGTCTAGTGAGAATGGCCGTCTTACTACGCCTTGCCAATCAATCATATGAGCATCAACCATGTAAGATTTCTATCGACTATACTATATTGCGGCTTACTCAAAAGCCTTGTCACCGAAAAAATTCTAACACAGTTTACCAGTCTACGCGGTTGGAGGCTACCTCTTCAATTACTTTGAACCCAGTTTCTCCATTGTGGCTGCTTGCATGCCTGTCCTTCGCAAAGTCGTCATGGACACGACTTTATGGGAAAAGATTGCGTCAGCTTTCAACTGGACCGCACGTCGACACAAGAAGAGACCGCCTCCTACTGTCCTACCAATAAGCGAATTCTCGGGAGATTCTGCATTCGAGGGTAAAGGCACCTCGGATAGGACCGACACGACACTGGTGAGACCTGAAACGCCTGCGATGCCTACGCTCGCTGTAATACCTGTCTTACCTTCGACACTCAGAACTGAGTGCACTCATACCAGTCCTCATCACTGGTTGAATATCGCCAAACAATTGTCTAATATGCGTCGCATGACGTAGATATACAAGAACTGACTGAGAGTCGACCGATTTGAGCATGTAAAGATTGGCGATGCAGCTGTTTGAAAGTACTGTCACCTACTGTGTAACATACAAGATGTATAAACATCGCTCAAATTTGACCTGGTCCCATGCCTAAATGAATACATGAATTTGAACTAGCATGTTCATTTCTCATCTCATTTCAATTGGCGCTAATGAAACCTCACCATATATATGTTCGCAAAGGCATAAGGTTTTGTTGTTTGGAATCAGCCTTGAGATAGGGGTCACGCATAGTCCCTCTAGCTACGGAAATGCTCATATGCCAATGCAGAGTCTAAATTCGGTACTGTCAGGAAAGCTCGACAGACGTTAAGTATTAGCCGCTACTCTCTTGTGACGTAGATTAAGTAATTAGATATCCGACGCTCAGATTGTGACATACCGTGTATACGCTTTGTGTCTACATAAATTGTATGGAAGACACCCTCTTGATTCTACCAGAGTCTCCCATTCTCGAACAAGATCTTGGGGTTGTTGACATATTGCCACATGTTCAGTTGGAATGCGCTTGATGAACTGTTCTTTGGTTTATTATGAAGCCCGCCTGTCTGATCTAGGCAGCTGTTCTCTCTGCAGCCTTTGCTGCTTTCTTGGCAGCTATTTGTTTCTCTTTTTCTAGCTTTTTGAGTTGATTCTTCGAGAGTTTTCCATCACCCGTACCTTCTGCTTGTGTTTCTGAGACTGGTACGATTCTCTCTACTCGAGGGTTGCCTTTCCATTTCAATGGCCGAACTGACATGAATTGTTTGACTACATCATCCGTTGCCTTGGCTCTTCGCTCCTGAAAACCGGCTACATACTCCTGGAGATGCTTAATGCAGACTGCTTTGAGCTATAGAGTTGTTAGCAAAGACATAATATTCGATGGTATAAAGATACGAACCTCTCCAGTTAAGAGCTTGCCTTCCCTGTACTCTTGACCGAGCTTAGCTAACTCCTATTTATCATTGATTAGTATAAAGCTCTCTCGAAATGCCAGAGAGTCAGATGGATTATACCTCGTCGTCCTCCATGAAGAACTGTAAATACTGGTAAGCAACATCGACATCTGGATTACCGCCTAGCTCCCGTTGTTGCTCCGCTGTTTCTTGACCACCTGAGAATGCATATTTGTTGATTTTATTCTTAATCTGATTGGGGGTATCTTTCATGAAAATGGCCGAGCTATCGATACTTGCAGACATCTTGGAGCCGGGGCCTTGCAGAGCATCTAGGAATCGAGAATGAATCAATGACGGCTTGGCGTACTTCAACCGTGTCGCGCAGTCACGGGTCAAACGGAAATAGGGGTCCTGATCGATAGCGCATGGGATGAGACAGGGGATCTTGGCTGTCTCTTTCTCGTTGTCGCCAAAAATATGGGGGAATGAGGTGGCAAACGATGTGCTGCCTTGAATACTAGCGAAGTGAATCTTGCCAATGTTCGAGCTGTGGTCAAGTTAGTCAAATTGCACGATATAGGAAGCTATTATTGTGTAGAATGGCTGGATTATACCTCTCATTGAAGCCAAAAACGGCCTTGGCTACATTGTAAGTCACAAGTTTGCTGAATCTTGTGACATTCCTATAAAATGCGCCGCCCATGTACTCGTAGTCGGAGAATATGAAAGTTTTGTCCGGGTCAAATCCGATCGCAATGATATCCTTACAGTTATCATGTGAGTAGCCAATGACCTCTTCAACCGTGCGCTTTTCTGAGAATAGAAATTTCTCGTCTAATAACAGTCTTGGTTAGTTGCTGGATGGTGAAGGGAGGAAATGGTAATGTGCTTCGTACCATCGGTAAGCATAATGACAAGAGGAACGTCAAATACATCTTGTAACCATCTATTGGGTTATTTTTAGTCCCAGAATCTAGTCTTCCCAGATGTTTGCGAAACTACTAACTTGCAGAAGTCAAAGATTTGCGTGTGACCAATGTGCATCGAATCGCTACTGGGGCCACGACCGGTATAAAGAAAGAACGGCTCTCCCTGTGTGCGTGGTTAGCTGACAATACTAGCTAAGAAATGTGATTCAAGCTATACTTTTTCATGGCGATCAAGGATAACCTCCAGATCTCTTTGACTGAAGACAATCTGACGTCTCATAAACCTATGGGGTTTGTGCCCTGTGACTCGCTCGAACCGATCTAGGACAGCTTGATCTATGAGCTTGGTACCAAATTCTTCTACCAGTTTTTTGTAGTCAATCGCCTTGACTTTGCCATCTTCGCCTACTTCTCCGGAAACATTCCAAGGGTCGACAGTTTGCTTAGTTGATGGAGGGTTCGCAGTAGGGGGGACTTCGGCGGCGGGCGCTTCTGGTTGAGAAGCCATGATTGAATACGGGCGAGAAACTCGCCAATTGGAAAGACGTACAACTGGAGCGTACGAGAGTTCTGATTTCCAAGCCTGTTGACGAGTCCTAAAGGGATTGGGGTGAGTCACATTTGCAATATGTCACGTTGCGACTACGCGGACCTGGCAATTAAATCCATGGAGGGGCACTTCCCGATGATGCAGGTGGGCTTGGAGGGGTTCTAGCAGGGGTCTTTGTACTGGTTATGTACATATGTAGATTAAGGTACCTACATAGGTACCCATATATGAATATTTAGTACAGCAAACATCCGTTTAGGGGCCTACACATATGTACCCACGAAGTACTACTATCCTCAAGTATCTACACATGTGCTTACACATAAGAGTTATTCGTCCTCCAAATAAGATCTTTAAATTGCCATTCGATAGCAGCATTCATGTCGCAATTCGATATACGTCGGGTAAAATTGACTGCCTGGACAAAACCAAACTCGGTGGTGCATTGCTGACAAGAACGGCCTAGGTATCATTTTGCTTACGCTTGGACAGAGTACCTACCACTTGCTTAGGACACTTTGCTTCATACTGCTTGCTGAGAGACGTGATCGAACCTGGCTATAACACTTGAAAATGGCGCTGTTGGTCAATGAGATAACTCTGTACTAAGAGAGTTATTACTTGGTCTATTTAACTTATCACCACAAAAACTACCTACATACGGTATGTAAGATCGGGGCCTAAGTACCTATGTAGGTAGATATAGTTGTGGACAGGTGGCCCCACCTGGACGACAGCTGGAGGGATATCATGTCACCTTGCAGAGCTTCAAGTCTCCACTTAAGCTTGAGGTCCAAATTGTTTATCGCAGGCAAAAGCATCCATACCTATGATCCAACATTCAATAGCCTAGCCCACCCCGAACCAGCGCGCTTCAAACCCTCCGAGTACACGCGTCTCTTTTACAATCCCGAGCATTTGAAGGAGTGTGCAGCATACACAGCCATAATGACGTCCACAATTGGCATCCCGATTAAACTCCTGAACGAGGCGCAGGGCCACATCGTCACGCTCGAGATCACATCTGGCCAGACATACCGCGGCAAGCTGCTTGAGGGTAGGTCTATTCAAACCCTGCCCGCACGGGGTGTTATTTGGATGATATTCCCGCCGGCTACCTTGTTGCATTGCTGCTAACCGAGTCTACGCAGCCGAGGATAACATGAACGTACAACTTAAGGACATCACTGTAACAGCGCGTGACGGCCGAGTCAGCCATTTAGACCAAGTCTACATCCGTGGTAGCCACGTTAGGTTTTTCATTGTGCCGGATATGTTGAAGTTCGTCAATATCTGATCTATCTAGTCTGAAGGCGCAAGGGACACATGGCTGATATATATCCTCTCCTCTAGAAACGCTCCAATGTTCCGAAGTCGTAATGCCCGAGGTCGTGGTGTCGGTCTAGCCAGAGGACGTGCGACCGTCAGCCGTGCAAGGGCTAGTGGTCGCGGTGGGAGGTAATCAAGAGTACGACAAAATCAAAGGCTATTTCCGCAGGGGTTGAGGCTGAGGCTTGTGGGGAAGAACACCAGAAAAGATACCTGAGAGACCGGCCGGGTCACGGTGATCAGCTACCTACTTGTTCGACATTTCATGGCGTTTGGGGTAAAATTGATGACAAATTCTAGTGGCATGGGATATACCAATCTGCGGATGTGCATAGTAAGACGACGCTTCGATGGCTTCACAGGGGCTTTTCCCATAACCGGATATGGCAGCTTGGAAAGCTTTTAGGCGCTGTGCCCGCATGATACAGAAAATAGATTATCATCTTTCTCTAACGCGGGTATAGCTCATTAGCGAAGTGAACATGGACTATAGTGTTTACACAGAATGAGAGATAGCGGCGATGGTATTCAGTGCACTCTGGCGAGCACCTCGAGTGTACTTAGATTCTTGGTTAGACGGACGAACTTTGATCTAGTCTTCAGTGGGGGACGCAGCATCTAAAGATTTGGTTCTTACATTACAGCTAAAAGATGCAAAGTTCTCTCACGTGAAAATATGATGGCATTTAGTAATTGCTTTTCATTTAAGATTTCTTGGCTTTCATTTGCATAAATCTCAATTCTACGAGACATATCTAGCCACTACTCCCCTACTTCATCATGCACCTAATATCTCATGGACGGATGAGGGTCGTAACTGTTACTACATAGGTGCATAACAAGTTAGCTTCATAGGTATACTTTGACTTATAGAACCATGGCGGACACAAATCTAAGGGTGAGTCCTGACTTACGGGTCGAATTGGTCGTACTGGCCGTACTGCTGGTCGTATAAGTGCTCAGCTTGCTTCTTGGCTTGGTGTTTTGCCTTCTCGCGGTCAAATGCATCGAGGCCCTTGGTCTCAAATAGCTTGTCGACCTCAGCGCCGGCAATGCCTACCAAGAGTTCCTTGGCGAATCCATGGTTGACTGCCTTGCCTGTTATATCACAACGTCCATTAGCGAATGTCATTGGATCTTTCGGCTAGGAAGAGTTCAATTGGAGCTATAGGTGCTTCGGCTCCATCATAGAAGGGAACAGGATGAGCTATAGTGGGAAGCTTGTGAATGAGTACCACGGGGGATATCGATCATGGAAGCACGAGAGTTTGGAAGGTTGGTCCAAGATAGAGAGCGTTGACATACCCTCAGCGCGCTGGCGATTTTCAAAAACCTTCATAGCCTCAAAGGCTGCACCACCAGCGATGAGCTCGTGGCTTAGGTGTGATTCGTGAGGCTGGCCATCGTAGATTTCGTCTCGCTTCTGACGAGATTCCTCTACGAGCAAAGAGAGCGTATGTTAGCACCATGGTAAATAGATAATTAAAACAGTTCCAGTCATCCCTCAGTAGAGACCTATAATCAACGTAGGGGAGGGTAGCATACCAAAGCCGAACATATTGAATAGTTGTAATAGATACAGGTAGCTTGCTAAGTGTTCCTCGAATTGATAGAGTAGAGTAGAATGGTTCCATAGACATCTAAGCTGACGAAGAGGGGTTGAGAGGATTACACCGCTTTATATAACCGCTGACTCTTTGCCGAATTCCGTGCACACATCCAATTACATAACGCATGATGAAACGCTTTGATGACGAAACCTGCCTATAGGAGGCAAAACGTCTACCGATATTACGACGCAGGTATCCCATCGATAGAGAACCCCTTGACGTATGCTGGTCCATACCGAACTATTGGTTGGACATCTAGCTCAGCCACCAGCTTCCCGCCATTTAGAGGGTATAGGAGGAGCACTAAGCGAAGTTAGGGTGAGATGAAATCAAGCTTGAGACTGCCTCGACTGCGTACATAGGAGGGACTCCACATCCACGGCTGACATGGGAGCCCACTACCCTAGCCATTAGCTCATAGAAAACTAGGATAATATGATTTCCTTGTTGCCGCTCAAGTAAAGTAGGGGATTTTTCTGCCTTGAATCATGGAGTTGATATAGTCTAGCCTAGAGTCTCTAGCGTCTGTACCTGTTTGCTGACGAATGATGTGGCTCATATTATGATGCTGCCTTACTTGGTAGAACAGGATGTGTAGTATCGCGTGTTGTATGGATTACGCCGCTGCAATACGGACACATTAGCTGGATAAACACGAAGAGCCGCACATAATTCGGCAAGTTTGAGCCGACATTGATACAAGTTCTAGTGGGCTCAGTTAGTCTTCTACTCAAGTGTTAGGTTGGGAGCTTCTGCCTCGATCTTTTGCTTGTGACGGCATGGGAATGCGAAGCGCCAATTACACATCAAGAACACGGAAGTAAGGCCGAAGATCGGAATTTGTGGCGCACCACTGTTTGTCGCATGAATGAAATCAAAAGCCTGATGTCAAACCATGACAAGGAGTATTGAGAAGAGGCTTATTGCTCGACGCTCGTTGATATGTCGTCTTTGCTCCCTCCACTAGAGGCTGTTGCCAAGTCTATTAGAGTTCTTGGCAATGCTTGTTCGAACCTCCATATATAGCACTAACTTCCCTTGGCAGGGGTGCAACCATAAGCTTACCATAAAGTAGAATGCATGTTCTTCTATCACGTTTAGAAGAAGTAATGAAGCCCAAATCGATCACTTCATCGATGTCAATCACGGAGCTGGAAGGTACTGACAGGAACCGGGCAATTCTAAGCGTCGACACTGAAGGTGGGAGGGGGTATGTTTGACCCCATAATATTTGCATATCTTGGCACAGTTTGCCCCTCAGGTGCCCCCAAATTTCGTGAGATACTCACCATGAGCCTTCTTTTGTCTATCCCATTCCTTCTTGAGCTTTTTGAGTTGTGCTTTTGGCACATCGCTGCCATCTTTCAACTGTGTAGGCATGCCATCAGAATCCCATCCAGCGTATCGATCGTCATTCTTGAACATATCTTGCGGTGAGATCTTGGCCTTCTCCCATTTTTCCGCTTCGGCTTTTTCTCGGGCTATTCTCGCTTCTTCCTTGGCCTTTGCTTTTTCTGCTTCCCTGGCCGCTTTCTCCTCCCTTGCTGAGATGAGCTCTGCCGCCGGAATGAACTTGATTAATGATGGTTGACCATCTGGTCGGTCATCAAGATAGACGCCAATGTTCGTTAGATCATAGTCTCGAATGCGATCGCTGAGACTAAGGATGGAAGCCTTGAGTTCGGGAGCGACGGATGATACTATGCGCCGTAGCTCGTCACGCAGTTTAGATGTGGCACGGAGGAATGGTAACCCCAGCTGCTCGGGATCTCGGAGTCCCGCTTTCGCCAACGAGTCAAATTCACTCTTTGGCGATTGGGAAAAGAGGTCTGTCAATGTCTCTGAGCTAGGAAGATTGAGTGATTTAGCGTCAGAGAGCACCGAGTTGTATACTGCCTCGTAAGGCTGTACCGCTGTAGCTGGGTCTATATCCGCTGATGCAGCTGCAGAAGCCCACCCGAGTCCGTTGTAGGGTGGTTTTGCGTTAGCATCTAGACCTAGGATACCGACAATCCTGGTAACCCATCTCGCAATAGACTCAACAGCTGGTAAGTCGGTATTGCCGTTGGGAGCACCAATACTAATGTTGGCTTTTCGAATAATATCCGCGAGCACTCGCATGACTTGTGGGGTGTCAAATGAATTGCTTAGTGCAGTGTCGACATCTCTCTGAGCTTGTTCTAATTCAGCCACCAGCCCCTCTACAGGCTTGTTTTCACTGAGAGAGATGCCTTCGACTCCACTGTTTAGAGAAGTGGTTGTGTCATTGGCTTCTACCAAAAGTGACTTGACGTTGGTGAAGAAGTTCTGGATGCATCAGTAAACCAAGTCAATGCTAGTGGCGGCCACAATTGACTTACATTGACTGTAGTTTCCCAGGAGTCTGCCTGTGTTCGCATGCTTGGTGTTATCTCTACACCATCATTCCACCTTCCATGTAAAAAGACGACACGCATAGATCGAGCAGTGTATGTCGACGCTAGAGCATCCTTTATAGTCTGAAAATTCTTCAATGACTTGGACATTTTGGATCCTGAGATAGATAAATGGCTGTTGAATAGTCAGCCATTTTCGTCTCGACAAAATCGACAGTTTCATTGATCTCAGGACGAGATAGAACGTTGTCCACATGGCCTATAATGTTTTCGCTAAAGGAAAAATGACAAGAAACTATACAAGGAAGAGCCTACCCCATATGCAAGAAGTAATTAACCCAAACGTGTTCACGTCCATGATGGCAGAAGTAAGCCTCGGTCTGTGCTAGTTCGTTGTCGTGATGCGGGAAAGCGAGGTCTATGCCGCCGGAGTGAAGATCCATATGTGAACCAAGAACATCAGATGCCATCACGGAGCATTCACTAAACATCGAAAGATCAGCATAAAATGCGCTTTTTCCCACGGAAAAGCAAAAGAAACGTGAGGGATTCCAGGAATACATACATATGCCAGCCAGGCCTTCCATTACCCCATTTGCTTGGCCAGTAAGGCTCGCCAGGTTTCGATTTTTTCCATAACGCGAAATCTCCAGGGCCCCTCTTTCCTCCAAGGCTCTTACCCAAAGAGCCCTCACCCTCTTCTTGGAGAGCCTTGTCGTTCCGACTCTCGGGCCGTAAGCGCGCATATGTATTACCGGCCTTCTCAAAAGCCGTGATATCGAAGTACACAGAGCCTTCGGCTTCATAGGCAAACCCCTTTTCTACGACCTTCTCCACAAAATTGGCGATCTGCGGTACGTATTCGGTAACTCTCGTTACTACGTCGGGACGAAGGACGTTGAGCGCGTCCATATCCTTTGTGAATTCGTTCTCCATGAGTTGCGTAAGTGATGTGAAGATAGTCTGGTCGCTTGTGTCGAATGTTTCCTTATAGAGAGAGTCAAAGTATGGCAACAGTATCTCCTCAGCGGCCGAAAACAGCTGGTTGTCACGAATGGCAACAACAGCAGAGTTCATGTTATTGATGTGCATTTTCAGCTTCGCCTCGTCATCGCCGGGTTTTCCTTCTCCGGTCAATGTCCCGCCAGCCAGAACTTGTCCATATGTGGTATCTCTTCGGGTTACATAGTTATTTATATCCAGCGGGCCGTCGTCGCCCTCGACTAGCTTCGGAAGATTGCTCTTCGCATATGCCTTGAAAGCGGCCATGCCTAGCTCAGTAAGCTCAGCATCGGTATATTTCTTTTTCTTCTCGTTCTCAAGTAGCCGCTGTCTTCGTGCTCTAAGGATGATCTGCAAATGACAAATGAGCTTCGCATTCAAGAGAGCAATGTAGGTCATGTCTTGAGACACACCTTGTCGTCGATATCTGCACGCCAAGTATCATTAGTCTTTGTTGGCAAGGATCGCCTGCGAAAGCTGCGGCGTACCTGTAAAGTTCATGACAAATTTGACATCAAAGCCGAAGTAATGGAGCAGTATACGCCGGATAATATCAGTCGAGACATAGTTGCGCGCATGACCCAAGTGACTGTGGTCATAAACAGTCGGGCCGCAAGCATACCACGATATTTTTCCTTTCTCGATCGGGGTGAAGGGAACTGGCTGCCCCGGCCGCAAGGAGTCATGGACCTTGATTGAGTCCATCGCAAGTCGTGTTGCGACGCCTCGACGGAGCGGGAATCGAGTCGGGTGTGATCTTGACGTAACCAAGCAAAGTTGTCGGAATGATCGAGAAGAGAAGAGGAGCATCAAGTAGAGATAATGAAGGGAGAAAGAGGTAGGGGAGGGGAGGGGAGAGAAGACCAAAGGAGCGACGTGTCTCGAAAATCAATATAATCAAAGTCGCATTGAGTCACACCATGGGGGCTTAACTGCGGATAGCGAGCGACTGAAATTGGCTTTGTCCCTGAATAGCCTTGCATTTCAGGCGGGCCGAAGCCCTCTTTAGCAGTGATCCTAGCCACTTACCCCTCTATCTCTGGCGAGGGTGTTACCTGTACTTAGTTAGCTCTAGTACCCCGCCATTAGCGCATCTCTTCACTCATCTCAGCCTCATAAGAAAAAAATAACATGCGAAAAAAAGACCCAAAAAAGGCATGCAGTTCATCTACTTCCTACTTACCTACCTACATATAAAGGTACTTAACCACGATTACCTAGATGCATTGAAGGACAGACACTCGTGTGAGACCTAAATAATCTGAATCTATTACTTGGATTCAACGAAACCTGGTGTTGAACTCGGTCTTCATTCCAGTAGCACACACTCGTTGCGCTCTCCCCTCGACAACAGGGAATCGTAACAAAGTTGTCAAATAAGCAGAGCCAGGTGGAATAAGCTACACTACACTACCTAGGTACTACAATTGTTGCTTAGGTATTGCCGTGCCGTCAATTATAGTACCTTGCACCTGGGCAATCGTCAAAATCTACCTGAGTAATTACGCTGTTTTTGCGAGATGTCCAAAGTCTCTCCATTTCTTGACCCGGGGCCGCTGACTACGCCCGGTGCCCTTGCGCTTGTTCACCTCTCACGCGACAACGTCGTTCCTGTTTATCTGAAAAATGATTCAGGAAACACGGTGGATGGCTATACAGAAGGCTCCGTCATCAACACCCGCTTCGGTTCATTTCCACATTCAACACTCATCAGTCAGCCCTGGGGCTCACAGATTCGCGCTTCCATTGTAGATACTGGGTCGAGAGGTCGAAAACGCAAGCTGGGGAACGTCGTCGACCCTGACACTACGGGGAATGACACAGAAGCCGTCGCTTCTAGCACCAGCAATCCAAAGGATGTCAGGACAGCTCCCACTGGTTTTATCCATGTTCTTCCGCCAACTCCTGAAATCTGGACGTCAAGCTTGCCTCACCGGACCCAGGTCGTCTACACTCCCGACTATAGCTACATCTTACACCGTATCCGCGCACGGCCCGGGACTCAGCTGATTGAGGCTGGCTCGGGGAGTGGGAGTTTTACCCATGCCGCAACAAGGGCAGTCTATAATGGGTATCCAAAGAGCTTTGGAGATAAGAGAGGAAAGGTCTGGAGCTTCGAATTCAACCACGATCGTTTTCTAAAGATGCGAGAGGATGTCCAAGACCATCGTCTAAGTGGCCTTGTTCAAGTTACCCATCGAGACGTGTACAACGACGGCTTCCTTGTGGATAACCAAAGTCCAGAGGCTGAATGCATCTTCTTAGACGTCCCGGCGCCCTGGCAGGCTCTACCTCACTTGTCGCGTACGAAGCCAACACCTTCTCAGCTGGCTAGCTGTGGATTGGAACCTCTAAATGACGCGTCTGATAACTGGGTATCTCCGCTATGCGCAGATCAAACTGTGCATATCTGTACATTTTCTCCTTGTATTGAACAAGTCACTAAGACCGTTGAGGTCATGCGTCGCTTGGGCTGGATGGAGATTGAAATGGTTGAAGTCGCCCAAAGGAGGATAAATGTACTGCGCGAAAAAGTTGGATTGAATATGCCTTTAGAACGAGGTACAAATCAATCGCCTCGGAATGTGGTGGAAGCCGTGACGAGGCTGAAACAAATCGATAGCCGGTTTAAAGAGCACCATAAGAGCAGACAGGATACCGATGTCAATATGGAAGACATTGATGCTGAAACTAGCCACGAGGACCAGACTGGCGCTGCTGACGATGCGGCAAAGGATCTTGATTCGGGCGATTCATCTATATCAAAGCCCTGGATGGCTGGACGACTAACTCACCGCACTGAAGCTGAGATCAAGACGCATACATCTTATCTTGTCTTCGCTCTGCTTCCCCAGAAATGGTCAGAAGAGCAAGAAGCTGCTGCTTTTGAGAAGTGGCCTTGTGGAAAAGAGAGCAAAGTGATCGGTAGTCTGGACAAAGAGACTCGTAAGAAAGAGAAGCGTGAACTGCTATGTGGGAATAAACAGAAAAAGATGGCTGCTTCTAGTACCTCGAGTCCTGTAGCGAAGAAGAGCAAAATCTGATCAATCGATCTTTTCTACAAACGAAATAGAATCGCATTATACCCAATTTAATACAATTCAACCATCGTTGATGATCGTCCCGCATACTTGAAGTCAGGCTAGGCAATACCGCATTTCACTGAATTGGTTTTATCTAGACAAATCTTACACGTGCTTACTCAGCCCTTCTGACTTTGATGTTACAATCACTATCACCAACATCAAATAAGCTAAGCTAGTCTTGCTTTCTCCTCGAGTCTTTTGCGAGCTTTTCTGAACCACACATGAGAGCCTCTAGTTGGGTACTGCGAAGGAAATTTCCGCCTATGCTCATAATGCCATAAGCTATAAGAAAATCGAAGGACAACTCCGGAACAATTCATTCTAATGACTCACACCTTTGAATTCTACGCACGAATCTAATAACGTTAGTATTCTAATCCAACAGAGAAATCTGGTTCATTTGCTGAACATCCCTTCCATCTATGCCGCTCTCAACGCCGGGCGCCATACATTCAATCTAGCCAGATTTTAAGAAAATTATCCATACCCAATGAGAAACAAATATCCAAGGTTAAGAGTCATCTGGAGGATTCCCGCGCAACTTTTGCTCTGGGGCAGCAGCGAAGACACTTGCGGTCTCGAAGTCAAACTTGCGCTCGACAGCTGGGGAGTCGCTCGGTTCAATAACACCAGCCATTTGCGCCTCCGTATCCTCAACGCCTTCAACCGCACCCTCTGCTCCTTTCCCTTCTCCCTTCTTCTTCCTCTTCTCCTCGCTAGCCGCATCCTCGCCCATGCCAACAATATTAATCCACTTCCAGGCCTGTACAGCTTCGTCTGTCGTCGCCGTATCATCATCCCGTATAGCGTTTCCCTCGTGATCAAGAATCGCCGTGTCATCTGTGCATACTTCACCCTTTCGGAGTGAGACCGTCTCGCCATTAGGCGTGCTCGATTTGGTATCTCTGCCTTTGTTATCTACCAGATCAACGCTCTGAGTCCCAGCAACTGGGATATTGTTGACGCGCAGCACCTGCAAAAGAGCCCGAAGATTAAGCCGTAAGGTGCGTCCGGGGGCCGAGGACCCGAGGACCTTACGCGTGAGCCAGGGGAATAGGAGAGCAAAGTCAGACTGGTCTAAGTGGGCAGAGCGGTTCACGTAGAAGAAGTGCGGAGTCGTGGTGTCCGTGGGCGGCGCAACGACATGTGACGAGGGGTCTGACGAGAGGACACGTGCTGTTACATGCAAGTGTTCGCGCCATTTGAAGAAGTCTTCAGACTCAATAGCTAGTACAGCGTTTCCACCGGGTGGCTGTAAAGGAGAGGAAGGAGAGTCAGAGGGCGCGTAGACAGGTAATGGGAGATTAAAAAGTGGTTCCGTGTTCTTTGCGGTAAGCGGGAAGCACCACATGTCTAGCAGAATTGTGACGTTTTGTTGAGTAACCTGCCTGCAGATAGACGATTCCCAATTTGGTGTGTAAAGCGGCGTCTTCATCGCCTCGAGTTCTGGCCGCCCTGCATAGAAGACTGACTTGAGGAACTGGACAATAGTCGCGGCTCCGAAGCTGTGTCCTGCAAATACCAAGGCGCCAGGGTCGTGAACATGTAGTTGATTTGAAAAGTGGTCAAGCATTGGCATGTTCTTGTTCAAGTTCGTTACCTTCCTCCCTTCATCTATGTTAAGGATGGCTTCATATAAAAGCCCGAGCTCCCAGAGCCGAATCTGTAACTGCGTATTCCTTAGCTCGTGTACCTCGTCTGTCGGGTCGTGCGAAATCTTGGTGTAAGGAACCATGCGCTTTGAACCACGTGCAAAAAACCGACTCTGATGGTATGGCAGCCGTATAACCGAAGCTATGGCGCTGCCGTCTCGGTGTTCAGGGCAGAAAACTACAACTCCATGAGAAGCGAGCGACCCGGCGATCTGTGAGTATGCGTTTCGACTTCCGCCCAAGCCATGTGAAAATATTACCGTCGGCCACCGGTTGTTCGGGGTCTGTGGCTTGAGAATTGGCGCATTTTCGACAACGGGAATAGTCGTATAATGAAGATGCCTTGGGATAAACCTGTGTCTTCGATTAGTCTGGGAAATCGTTGCATCTTGCCCCTAGGCGATAGAATTCTAGGCTCTTAAGGAAGAACTTACGAAGCAGCCTCAGCAAGGAAAGCCCCTACACCTAAGAATTTGATATATGCAGAAAGATAGTCACGCTGCGGAGCTGGCAGCCAAGTAATTCGCTTCCCTGTAGCATTTGAATCACATGGGTAAAATATGCGGAACTGAATCGTCTCGATCTCGGCCGCATTATCCGGCGCCGGTGCAGGAGACTCTAGCTCACTAACGGGAATCTCGATATCGACGGTGCCGACTCTATACTGGCCAGTGAACTCAGGAAAGCGCGGAATAGGGTTCAGCTTGGAGAGAATGGAGGTCCATTTGTCTGAAGATTCGCCCTCCGCCGTTTGCGTCACGTTTTTTCGAGCCATAGCCGGAAAGTCCGTTCTAAGTAAATGCACCACCTTTTTCGTCTTCAACCCCCCAGTTCGGATTTGAGGATCACGCTCCCACCAGCTACAAAGCAATTTGCGAACGTGAAGTTTGGAATCACGTTGCGAAGTGAAAGTTGTTGTTCTGTGACGATGCTATGCTGAACAGGACAAAAGTGCCAGTAGTCGCCAACCTTTTATTGAAGCTGAACAAATGAAAATAGAAAAAGAAAAGAGATCATGGGGCAGAAAATGATCAATCGGGTATCACTTGGGTTGTAACTTCTATAGAAGATCCTGCAAACGCCGAGATGCCGCAGCAAAAGAAGAAAAAAAAAAAAAAGAATGAGACCAGAAGCAAAAGCACGAGACAGGACAGAGAGAGGGGACCTGCGAGAACAAACATCTTCTACTAATAGAATCGGGACCCAGGTAATTATTTCGACCCCGGAAGAAATGTTGAGGATGGGCGCGAGCCATGGCTACCAATCGGAAGGTCGCCCTGGCTTAGTGCCCAGACTTAGTGCCCAGGCTTAGTGCACATGTCGGTGGGTTTGGGTCTAGACGTCATTCCCGCCTAGGCTGGTTCTGGCTGATGGATCAGGGTCATTTAACGGCAGACCTAGCTAGTAAGCGTAGGATTTGAAAAGTAAGGTACCTATCGTACTTGGTAATTACCTATCTGCCACTGCCATCTGAAAGGATCATTAATACTTGTTGGCATGTGAAGCTTTGAGAGTGAAAGGAAAGGCATATCGCCGTCGAGCTGGTCTCCAGTGTACCTAGGTAGTCAAATTTGAAACTGGCCCCGCGCACTCTATGGGATTGCGTCACAGTGCATGTGCATGTGCATGAGAAGATCCCAAGATCTTAATACCTATACTAATACCTATTTTCCCCTCAAGTGCGTCAGCAGCTCTTGAAAGAGCTACATATGTACGGGTGTATTTATATAAGGTGCAATTATATAAATAGTTGTGACCGCATCTGTTAGATGCTTACCTAGATATGATATACTAAGTAGATGGGTAGTCAATTAAGTGTGTACTCGATATTTACTGCTTAGGTCATCAGCCACAAACAGTGCGGGAAACATAATATGCAGAAATAATTGTTTGATAAGGTATTATTACCGATGCCTCTATAGACCTCTACGCAAAGGGTTCAGGTCCAATGACTCTGGGTATCTATCTCGTGGGTATCCCACCCCAATCTATTGCCATTCGGCATCAACCTGCTCCCACTTGTCTAGGAATGCCTTGAAAAACTTCACACCTAGGCCGGGGTCTAATGATCCGCAAGTGGCCCGGATGGAGTGCATAGACAGCTGCGGCATGCCTGCGTCGGCAGCACGGACGCCTAGCGCAGAGCTTATGCTTGGACCAACGGTTCCGCCACTTCTCGAATCGTTCCGGATCTGGAACACCTGAGGTGTGCAACCGCCCAACTCACAAACTCGCGTCAGAATAGCCGTAGATACCGAGTCCGTCGTCATGTGTCCATTGCTATCTGCGCATATGCAGATTCCGACGTTCAGACGCGGCGCGTGGTCTTGGAGATAGCGAGACAAAAAGTTGGGATTGACGGCGTGCGTCACATCCGCCGACACGAGGAATGAATTGGCGTAAGTTTGGCCGATAACGCCGGGACCGAACGTCTTTTCCTGGCGACACAATGATTCCACCGTGCGCTCGATTACCGAAGGCAGAAAGTTGCCCTTGGCACCTTGGCGGAGGAGGGAACCAATCTCCTCGTCGTCAAAGAGGGCAACCATCTTAATCGTTCCATCATCATCTTTCTGATCCGACGCCAACAGACCATGGAAGGCTGCCCAACTGCAAAGCTTGTCGTCGATGCGGCCGGCAAAGATGAATTCCTTGTCCATTCCGCCCACGGTGGCAGGCTGTAAATCGAAAAGCTCCAACTCCCAGTTGACAATCTGCGAGTAATCCTTGATGCCAAGCTCGTTTGAAATTAGTCGTACAAGCTTCGGTGGCTGAGTAGAGGCAAACGATCCAACAGACCCTAGAGGCTCGGCCGCGCTGGAACTCGGATCGTCAAGCCCAATAATGGGTACTGCCTCAGTTTCCTTGTTATTCTGGCCCATCATCCCAACTCCAAAGTGAGGAGCCAAGGTTGGTATTCGAGCAACTATTTATGATTAGCAAAGAACCTTGTATGCTCGTCAAGGCGTTGCTTACTTGGCCAGTCCAGCTTGACCAATTTGCTTGTTGTCTTGCCTGACTCGTCTCGGACGATGACTCGGCCTCCAATGCTGAGATCTCTGTCCCACCACGTCTCGTTCAGACCACCCGCATATTGTGCTACTCCTAGCTGGACATAGCCAGCTGTGGTGGCCTTTTTACTCACGGGTTTGACTTTGGCCGTCAGCGCATCAATGTGGCCAGCGATTATGGCGACCCCATTCCCAGGCTTATAAGCTTTGCCAACGGTGAAAGCGATGGTCGAGCTACCATTTCGAGTGGAAAAGTATTTGCCGCCAGCTTCGATCTTCCCGGTCCAATCTTCACGAGGGGGGAGCTTTGTGGATGCACAGTCAGCACACACGACTAAGACATTCTTCTATTTGGCGACACTAACCTCCTTGTAACCAAGCGATATCATCTTCGTCTTGAGGTAATCCACTGTATGAAATATTGTCGGGTTCTCTCTCAAGAAGGTACAGAAGGGCTCGGTGAATGCTTCGGGCTTTGTGTCCTTAATAGCACAAGTAGAGCATGAGTTTCGGTCGTTGGTTAGCTCCAGTGAAAGCAAATCGGCACAGGAGTCGGGGAGGTCTCGATAGCATGAATCGCAGAGCTTGACATCGCGGCGGGTCTTCAACTCGCCAACGATTATAGCCTTCTCGGCCTCAGTCATGGTCGGTTTCACTTCGAATTCGGCCGGGTTCGCGAAGCTGGACAGCCGTGAGGTGGCCAATGGCGAGGAAGCGGCCATTCGTAGAGACATATTGGAGCTGCGCTGTCGCAGAAACTCGGGGGTGTGACGGACCATGGGTGAGTGTTTTTTTATGCAGACAATTCGCCTGCCTGCTACTTGTCTACTCTCCTTCTCCTTTCCGCGTGTATGGCCACTCTCTTATATCGAATGATCTAGTTCGGAAGCTCAGGGGAGGCCAGGTAAACAAGAGGCGGATACATACCCATACCTAGGTACCAACTGATGCCAGCTACGATAAGCGCATTCCTTATCAGTCTCCAAGTGTCGTCATGGCCACTATGCCTAGGATATATTAGTGAGGTGGATGAGCCCCGGATATACCTATCTTACAGTAGGTACTGTACGCTAGCCGAATGAGGCAAATTGCGATCTCTCAGCTGGTCATCACGATGCGCAGCTGAGCTCTTGAAAATGCATCTTTACCAAATGACCTCAACGCGGCTCGCCCAGAGAGAGTAAACCCACCATTTCGCAGGATGACACTTAATCGGTATTCGGAGCTCGTACTAGACGATCCAAGTCGACACCCTACGGCTTTGGTCGGCGATGAAGCATGTGTCCTGACTATATCAAGGGCATATGGGTAGTCTATCTCTTTACACAGGTAATATACCGGAGATGGCTGCTCTCCGCCGATGCCACGCCGACTTGTGCTGGGTGTAGGGTAGGCTGACCCCCAAGTCGATCTACTCATACTGAAACCCACGTTCTCCTATCTACACACTAGCCTGTCCTGGAGCATCGAGGTCAGCAATCTCTGCAGTACTGGTGTTGTCCAACTCTGCAACCTGGACCGTCTTTGCCTAGGTACCTATGCCACACGGTCAAGTACCTCCCGGTTCATTGCCGATTCGCTGTACGTATATGTTATTAGTAAAGCTGCTTATTCATTACCTATTTAATGTATATGATGCCAAAATAAGAACTGCTTAACTAGTTGTGAGCTGGGTGAGAGATGACTCAGTGCGGTATGTATAAAGACAGCTCAATGCTCCGTGAGCAGTACATTGTTGCCACGTTACACCATCTATCATCGAAACCAAAGCGTAGTACTCTTTAATAGTACATATATCTGTTAGAATAGTTACATGGTTTGCTAGGGAGATGGACTTGGCGGTTTGTGCAGCACTCACAGCGGCAGAGTTTCATCTATCACTTGTGAATCCGAGAACGGAGAAAACTTTATACTTCAGCCGGATCACCGGTTTATTTCTCTTCAGCTACTCCCTTGTCAAATTCTATCGTATCTACCTATACCCTCGTTTCTTTTCGCCCCTCAGGCACCTCCCTGGGCCTCAGGTAAGCCATCATCAGACATCGACCGCAGACTATCTATCGAATAACCGAAGTTCAACAGGATAACAATGTCATCCTCGGTCAAGAATTGAACAAGTTGAAAAACGACAATCCTGTCGGACTACAATTGAGCTGGTCTCGACAATGGCCGGATGCCCCTTTCATCAGATATCTATCTATAGCTGGTAGAGAGGCCTTGGTTGTGAACAGCCTAGCTGCCCACAAAGCCGTTCTGCAAACGCATGTCTATGACTTCGTCAAGCCGCCATTCTTCTCGCGCTTGGTGGGAGAGATCACGGGAGTTGGCCTCTTATTTGCTGAAGGGGAGAACCACAAGCATCAACGGAAGCTACTCGCAGGCCCTTTCTCCGTCCCGAGTACGAAAAAGATCTTGCCTGTTTTCCAACGGAGTGTGGAATCACTTTCAAAAGACTTCGAAATGGCTCTCGGAAACAAACCTTATGCTTCAATCGAAGGTGTGCTAATGATTTTCTGCAAGCAGTTGTTACGTCTGCATGCTAATCCTTCAAATTCAGTTATTGACACATTGTCGAAGTCAGCCATGGACATTATCTGTTTAACAGTTCTAGGTATCGAGCTCGGCACTATGTCTTCCAATTTCCAAGACCTGTTCACAAGAGTACTCCATCAAAGTCCTCTTGGGCAACTCCTTTCAGCCATCAATGCCTTCATCCCTATCCGAAGGCTAGTCCCTTTAGAAGCCAACAGGAAGTTCATAGTGGCAAACAAGGATTTGAGACAAATGCTTCGCGACATTATTGAAAAGCGCAGGACAGACCTGAGAAATGGGACCTTCACGATGGAGGCGGGGGAATCTCGTGACCTACTAACGTATATTCTCGAGGAATCAGAGCTTCAGCGACAACAAACGGGCCGAGATCCTTGGTCTTTAGAAGACATCACTGGTCACGTATGTAAATCCACCTTGTATGCCTATGAGTTGATATCGCAGATACTAATCATTAGCAGCTTCTCAATTTCACATCTGCAGGTGAGAAGCATGATTCCATTTAAGTCTAATACCTGAGTGATCCATTCCTAACATGGTGTTCGTAGGTCACGAGAGCACAGCCAATGGTGTCTCATGGGCACTCTATGTTCTGTCAACAAAACATGAGATTCAAGACCTTTTGCGAGCGGAGATCCGTGAATTGCTTGAGAGCTTTGGCGAGCCTACATACGAAGATATAAATGGGCTGCCCTATTTACATAACTTTGTTCGGGAAACCTTGCGTGTTTACTCACCGTGTGCGTCACTTTGAAGGTATTCCCCTGCAATGTGTCATATCCACTAACAGACTAGCACATCAAAGCACTCATGAGTCCACGCCAAGCCTCCAAAGACATAATAATAGAAGGGGTGCGCATACCAAAAGGTACTCAGATCGATATACATATGCCTCTGATCCACCATCACGAAAACATATGGGGTCCAGATGCTTCCTTGTTTGACCCAGGGCGGTGGGATAGGTTATATGGCGATAACACAAGCCCTTATGCTTTCCAGGCGTTTCTCCAAGGTCCGCGAATGTGTCCAGGGAAGAATTTCGCGATGGTTGAGATTAAAGTCATGCTCATCGAACTGGTGAGTAAATGGAGATTCCTTGGTATCGAACGCTGGGGCGGTACAAATGCGAATCACAGAAGCGACAAAAAAGGAGAACGGCAGCTGTTGGTTAATGGAGAGGAGGAGGTAGGAATAGGGATCAAGCTAGCGAACCCGGCCTTAACGTATAGACCGGCAGGCGGCCTGTTAGTTAGATTTGAAAGGTTGTAACTTCTGTCTCCTTTACTTCATTTGATGCCATTCCATAAGCTACAGAGCGAAAGCGCTGATTCAGGAATGTTCATTGCACGACAAGTCTTACGATTGCTAGTGGGACGGGCTGCTCTAGGTTACGCTCTCTCAATCTCAAAGGGGAGTTGGCATTGTCCACCAATGATATGAAAGACATCTTGAAACTAGGGATTGACATGCGGGCCTGGACACTCATACTTATAGAACTGTAGCAGAATTTTATGTATTATTTTCAATCTATTTCATTGATTAGATATGCCTGTATTGTCTGTGCAATTTATGTTCTACTTATCTCATCGCGTTGCACTTGGACTAATGATTCTGTATCGTAATCCCCCTGTCCTTCCTCAGCTACGCTTCCGGAGTCGTCATCGTCTTCATCTTCACTTCGAAGATCATCAGCTGATAGATCCCTCATATCTAGATCCGTTTCCATAGCTGGCCGTCTCTTCTTCTCAAAGTCTTGTCTGTGTGCACTGGCCATAATGCCACGGATGGATTTTGAAGCCGGCCCGTCCTGTTTCCCCCGTCTACGTAACCCTGCCTCATCGACAGGTGCGGGAGAATATGCGGACTGCTGACCATCTGGTCGTCTTTGATCTTGGCTCGGTGCAAGGCCGCCATCGTCATTGGATAGATCATGATTTGACCTGCCTGATTGCTCGTCTGTACTCGCGCGTTCCATCAATGGCTCGTGGTGTAGGTTATAAGGCAATGGGACGTCACGGCTTGCCTTATACTGTGCCACATTCGTGCAATGTTCGTTCTCGACGCGCAATAGCGTCCACAATCCACGGCGTATAACTTCTGTGAACCCTATTAGGAACGAGGCAATTGTGCTGTGCTGCGTGTCATGTGTGAAAATCGCGTAAAATATCCAGTTAAACCGAAGGATAGGGTCAATAATCATGATAGCATAGTATATCCAGCGTCGCTTTAACCCTAAAATATCTCGTAAGAGAGGATGTCGGGCATCAGGCTGGAGCAACGAGAAGTCCATGAACAAGTCCCATATCGCTATTCTCTATTGTTAGATGCTGTATGTGGAGTCCGAAATGAGATAGGAGATGCTTACATGTGTATAAGCCATTTATAACGGCAAAGGCAATGTAGAGTGCCAGGTGAGAGTGCGTGTTTTGGATACGATAGAGGGATAGCATGACGTAAGAGAGAATGGTCATGATGTATTTACCACAGTTGACGAGATGTGGAAACATGTTTTTGGTATCATAGTATCGACGGAGACACTGCAATGCACGCCATATTCCCGGTAACGTAGTGAAAAATCCTAAAAGGCGAGAGTGGCTTGAATTACACATCGGAGGGTTTTCCCAGTAGTTGGCGTAGAGGCAGAAGAACAGCTCCACGTTCTGTGATGCTGTATTATTAGTTTCCCTAGATTGATATATGTTTGCTTCATAACAAGACGTACAGACATAGCATAGGTTAGTGAGCAATACATATCGCCTAGAAAGAAATCTCGAAATTCCACGGGATATAAGCCGGCGAAAAAAAGTCGAAACTAAGAACAGGATAGTCAGTATAGCCAAAGGAGGTTATGAGGTGCACCTTCTTACATGGGAATACGCGAGCCACTGACGACTTCTGTACCACAGGACACGCGCGGGGAGGAAAATGATTAGGAGCGTGACAAAAATCAAAATAACTGGATAATAGAGCCAAAGCTTGTCATCTCCATATCGAGTAAAGTTGAGCCAGATGAAGATACCGAAGACAAGAAGAAAGAAGCCTGGGAAGATGGCAAGCTGCCTCCAGTCTAGATTATGCCGAGTATCAAACTCGAATATGAATGGATAATTGATTTTGTTGGCGGTCCAGAAGTAGCAATCTAAGCAAAATAGCGAAAAGAGAAGAAGAATGAGGAAGTAGCCCCCGTATAACTGCAACAGGTAGCTAGTCTGTAACCGGATTGTAGGATCTGGGTCATATAGGAGCTGGGCACCGTAGGTAAGACCCTGGATCGTAAATACAGCGCCGATTCCGATCGATAACCCATTCCAGAAGGCAATGTTAGACTTGTCACTGGGTCGACGGTTCATCCGGCGCAGTTTGCTGGCTGCGATTTTATGGTTACCTTTCTCGAAATAGCGCGCATATAGATCTTCGATCGCTTTTATGTGACCATCGATAACTTCGCTACTAACGAACCATGATTTGTTGACCTTCTCGTTCATATAACGATAAGGCGGACGAGCATTAACTGCTTTGTCGTATTTCTTGTTCAGCTTTCTGAAAGCTGTCCGGTTCAAAAGAGCATAAGATTTCAGAAGCTCCATTCCACGATACAACTCTTGCAGTGCCAGTTTCAGTTTGCGCTTCGCCGTCCTGTAGGATACGTCATGTTCATACGGCCTTCTGATATAATCTCTTGTGGCATCACCAGCCATGGCACCGACAACAGGGGTCTGCGGCATCCTCGCCAGCGCTTTCGAGTTGGCACCAGGCTTAAATATCCTCGACTTGATAGGATCGGTCCATTTGAGGTGTTGATTGAAACCGGAGGAATTTCCCGCAGATCCATCAACTCCCTTGCTTTTGTGAGTCTTTAGTCGTCGAAGCTCAGCAACCTCTTGGGTGCGGCGGTTGCGCATCTCATGTAGTTGCTCTCGTAAGACAGCCAACCGAGCCTCGGCCTGTAACTCTTTCTGGCGGTAGAAAGTTTCAACTTTATTCAGCTCGCCGTCTAAAAAGTCGAAAAACTCTTTTTCTCGTTGCCGGACTGTATCAATTGCCTCCAGCGGGTATGCGCCCTTGGTGTCCTCGGCTCGTGGCAGCTGAGAGCCCTGGGAGAATATACGACGTAATCTCCCGGAAGCGACTGGCTGCACGGTTCTTGTGCTAGCTTGTTCGACAGGCGTGGTATGTTGCCGGGTGAAATTAGTACTCGGGATTATGCCAGAGGCATCTACCGCTGGTGAAGGTAAATGGATCGCAGGCCCAGGCAACTCGAAAGTTTGGCGACTATCAGCTTTTGAAAGAGCTGAACTAGCTGGGGGTGTTCGTACGAAACTCCCGTAGTTAGTTTCATTCATACCAGAGCCGCTCAGTGATTGTCTCTCATTCGGGACGGGCATGTTGGCAGGCTCCGAGCGTGTCGCCTGTCTCGATAGATGGAGGCCGGATGTCGGAGGACCTATATCCTCGGGCCACTGAGAGTTCGCATCCCTGGACACCTGCTGGAGCGAAAAGGGGCTGCGGAAGAAGGGCGGAACTTCACGTGGCGGAAGCCGCCGACTATTGGCCCTCGGTGTACCATTTGCTCGATTCACAGCCCTTGCTACACTCTTGATGTATTTCTTGCCGGCCTTGTAATTGAGATACTTTATTCGCCATTCTTGGGATGGGTCGCAAGAATCAGCGTGAGAATGCGTGAGTACGACCAATGAGTGATTGGCCCAGTAGAGTACTCACCTGGCACAAGATCCTGCTCGAGCTCCTTGGCAAATTTCATCGCGCCAGGAAAGCGACGGGCCTGTGACAGGATCGCGGATCAATTGATATTTGAGGTATAAGGCTTGAAGCAAGTAAACATACACGCGCAAAATCAATGCAACGATGTTGGGAATTGGGCTCCAAACCAAACAACCAGCAAAATCGATGTTCTTTCTAGGCTGTCTGTATGGATTATATAGCTAAGTCTGTATGGCAGGTTTGTATAGCTGTTTCGAGATTGTTTTGGAATTTGGAGACCGTTTTAGTGGTCCGTGACGACTTTTACGCGGTTGACCGTCTATAAAATATGACCATCAAAAGATGTTTAAATTTCTGAAACAATCTTAGAAGCTTAAGACCCGGTTGTGATGACCGTCTCCGCCAGCCTCGCTTTCGCGCTAGGTAGGTAGTGTATCCTAAGTACCTACTGTATGTAGATAGCGACCTTACTTAGGTACCTACCTAGGTATGTAGATTATACCTAGGTAGACTACACATGCTTTGCTAGAACCTGTTTGATTGGCTGACTTGCGTCTTAGTTCATCTCTGATGCGCTAATTGGCCCCAGCCCATAGACTACCTAGAAGGCCTAAGTACAATCTGCCTGCATCTATGTAGGTACATGTAAGTAGGTACGTCAGATGTATGTGTGCATAGTACCTACGCCTTTGTGGCCTCCTTGGCTGTACAATGTGTTGGGTAATTGGTCACAGTTTGGCTGAGAGGCTTAAGGGTAGTGTGCGCGAGTCTGCGCAAGGGTAATACCTACCTAGGTAGTGGTGGTGTACTGTGTATGCGTCAGATTGTTGGAGTTGAAGTTGGGGAAAAACAGGCCTGGGCTTGGAGATGGAGCGCGACAGAACGTGGCACTGTTAGCAAATTCCATTATCCATCCTCTCTTAAGATGGCAAGCAGCGGTGTGGATAAGAACTTGGCGGTCAGTCAACATATATTAAGTCTGTGACAGTTTAATGACCTCCCTCCTCTGGCCGGTGTTGTCCCCTTTCTCAAATCCGAGTCATGCAGACCCCCGACAGCAAATGTGTGGTCTTGGAAAATTGTGGTCGCCTGGTGATTCTCTCCCGAGAGAGCAGAGCCTCAGGCTAGGGAAATAATCCGAATCGCCGTTTCCGGTGAAGGAGACAGTTTGGAAGATAGAGATGCCGTTGATTAAGTAAGCAATACAACCTATCATTCGAGTACTTAGTAGAGGTCCCCTAAACCCAAGCCGACCCAGCACGTTGGCTCTCATAGATGGCCAGAGATGGCCTTTGATACACAGTAGGTAAAGAGTACTTTCAGGTATGTAGGAGGTAGGATGTAGGTAGGTACCTACATAGCGGTCTAGCCCCGCTGTACCCGCCTCCGACCCCGCCAGCTCAACACGGGCGGTTCCACTTGTCAGGCATCCAGGTCCATCGTCGCCGAAGACAATAACGAATATAGAAATGTTTCAGTAATAAGTGCTTCCAGAGTTATGCTTGTGATTTTGTGATGCGACATTAGATTGCAGTATAGACCCGCCATAGTCGAGAGTTCGACAGCTCCGGGTCTCTTGTCTAGGTTACCACCGAGCGAGCATATTGAATCGTCCAACAACACCATGCACCCTGAATCGTCGCGCAATCTTCCGCGGCTCATATTGTATCACCAGACGACTCATGATCCCGATGGAACCCCCTGTTCTGTTATCCCGCTCATCACTCAGCCAGGGATATCGGTGACCCACATCATCATTGCGGCAATCCATATCAATGACGACCCAGATGCTCTGACCTTGAACGACCATCCCCCCTCAGATTCTCGCTTTGTCACCACATGGGCCGAGCTGCGGCTTGCCCAAGCCAGCGGCATCACTGTTATGGGCATGCTAGGCGGAGCTGCGAAGGGTTCGTACGCACGACTAGATCAAGACCAAACTACTTTTGAGCGGTACTACCTACCCCTCTCCGAACTCATACGAGAAAGAGGATTGGGTGGCCTAGACCTCGACGTCGAGGAGCATATGTCGCTAGCCGGCATCATTCGCCTGATTGATCGCCTGCGAGCAGACTTCGGGCCTGGTTTCATCATTACATTAGCTCCCGTGGCAGCTGCGCTCCTGGACGCACGACGGAATCTCAGTGGTTTTGATTATGAAGCCCTCGAGGTGATGAGAGGCAATCAAATCGCTTGGTACAACGCGCAATTTTATTGCGGCTGGGGAGATGCTAGTAACCCGGTCATGTACGACATGATAGTCGCACGGGGCTGGGCACCTGAAAAGATTGTTGTTGGTCTCGTCACGACGCCTGACAACGGTGCTGGGTACGTGCCTTTCGAAATACTGGGACAGAATCTAAGGCTCCTGCAACGTCAATTCCCCAAATTTGGGGGCGTTATGGGTTGGGAGTACTTCAATGGATGCCCTGGAGGCAAGGAACGCCCTTGGGAATGGGCGCAAGAGATGACAAAAATACTCAGAGCATCCGATCCACGCATCTTAGAAACACCCCGAGAGCCAACGCGAATAGCCCCGGCCATCGAGGTTGACATTGACGATGAAACTGAAGCGGCGCGAACCCCGCTCCCCAAAGGCTTCGAATACGACTCAGAGGGTTCTGATCGGGAGTCATAGGAGTAGACAGTGCTGTATCCAGCCGGGTATGAAACATGTTTATAAGAATCTTGCCGCCGGTTGGGTTCACAGCATAGGAGATTTCGCAGGACTTCGAAGTGCAACCCCATAATAGTTCAACTGAGACGCATAGCTCTGGGTTGTTTGTGTTGTGGCTTGATCCCTTGCGCCCCCCCTATGTATTAAGTTAATGACTTGTTTGTGCGACTATGCGTTAATGATGATATAACCCCAAACGCGGCCCATGACCTCAATCAAGGAGCTGCACATGAAGGCTACAATATATATATGTCAACTTAGTGGTGCCTGCGCTGTTCATTCATTGTATAAACAGCTTGGGGCCTGAATACTGCAAGAATCCAACTTCATTATCGGGACCACTATGGATGCACAGCAGCCACAAGACACCAGCGTTGCGCCCCAGGGCAAGCTTGATCCTGATGTGGTCATGGAATGTCAAGTGTCTCAGGAGGTCTATATACATGCCCAGCCTAATCTATCATCGTCGGAAAACCAAAATATTGGTGCTGAAGCTGGTCAAGACAAGAAGCTTTCTATGACTGGAGACACCAAGGGGG
Organism: Xylaria bambusicola; assembly: GCF_022495145.1. Lineage (NCBI taxonomy): Eukaryota > Fungi > Ascomycota > Sordariomycetes > Xylariales > Xylariaceae > Xylaria > Xylaria bambusicola. The sequence goes on along the minus strand of NW_025953557.1, from coordinate 648,705 downwards.
CAGAGGAGCGAGACAATGGGACAGAAGAAAATCAAGTCGAGGTATGGTATCTTATAGCCAACGAAGGAAAAATGGCATAGGTGCCTCCTGCGGCCCTGGCTAATGCTGACTCGACCAAAGGCGGCGCAACTCCCGAACTCCGGACCGTCGAGTCCTAGCAAGAAACGTCCGACCTCGACACGCGCATCAGAAGAAATCTTCAAAAGCCTCGCGGTTGATGACGACGATAGCAGCAAGAAGAGCACCGCGTCCGCTGGTGACACCAGCAGCATCGACAGCAACGAGGATCGGCGGCTATCAGATACGATGAAGAAGGCCTGGAGGGAGGTAAGAGGGCAGCAGGGCCGCGGTGATCCCTTAGAACAGTGGAGTGAGTGTTTACCAAAGTTATGGTCTCTTGTTTCCATTGCTGCTTAGCCCCTTCTGGGGCTTGAAATTGGTAGAACAGTTTGCTTACGCCCTGAGGCTCTACAAACCCGTGGTTGAAGAATATATGTCTGACTTAGAATTTGCAGTGGTGAAGCATTCTGGTGGCACTTTTACGGAAAAGCCACGTCGGCAGGTATTCGGGGAGCCCTCTGATAAGCAATGAAACCACGGTTGGGAAAACACTGAATGAAGAGTTGGGCACTACATCACATGATAAAAGTCAAACGGCCTTGAAACCTACCAGAGTTAGGTGCTGTCAATTCGCCACTACGGATATCAGTGGTTCTGATGGTCTGGATAACAACATGTTGGTGGCACCCCCAAGGTCTATATTTATTGCTCAAGCAGTCAACCCAATGACTGTAGCTACTCTTTTGGGCGCATAATATCTATGAGATATCTCGGGGGCTTTATTGAACCCCTTCCTCTCTACACCAATTGACTCGAAGACACCATGAAGGGTGATAGTAGGGTTAGCAAATCTAGACCGCATCGGCAATTTTTTCTCCTTCTTTCTCTTATCCTTGCTTAACCCCCTCGAATATTTTAATCGTTCATAGCCAAGCAAAGGAGTACCGCTTGAAGGCCTCGGAGGTCTACAACTACCTGCAATATCATCATGTTACCTAGCTCACCCCGAAACCAACCAAGAGTACAGCCGTGGTGCTCGCTCGCATATATGCTAATTAGCAAAGTGGAAGAAGTACACATTCTTATCACCCGTCGCTAATAGCAGAATGCTTGCTCAACATGTTGCTTGATACCTACCTGCCTACTACGCTGATTGCGGATGGGCAGCTGGGTGACTTGCTCGCGCACAGATAATCCTACAAAGGCAATCAATTCTTTCATGTACGACCACATCTTCTGGAAAACTCGGGATCCCGTCCGCTCTCCCATAGATAAGCCAGAGAGAGCCAAATCAGTAGTCGGGTCGGTGACGACCGGCGAATCCTTGGTGTTGTACATGTGCTATTTTCTTTTATTTGTTTATTTTTTCTTCTGTCTGTTGTTAGTACATATTCATATTAGCTTCAAAGCCGGAAAGGTCGTTCTAGCTACCAGGCTTAACCATGTAGCGGATACTCTAGCTAGGATATCCTTAAGTGTCTTTAACTGGGAAGCAAGTGCCGTCTCGGAATGCGCTCGAGATAGTATGATATTTAGTGTACGGGAAGGGTATGAGCGTAGTCAGTACCGTTAAGGAGCATATGCTTATTTCTAGTAACATGTACAATAGCTTTTGATGTCATTTAGCATGTATCTAGTATTTTCAGTTCATCTTACGTAATATAGCAATCGAATGAGTGTCGAGAAACACTTTTATAGAACGCCTGTTCATTAGCTTTATCAGTGTTACACTTGATTCACGGCATCTGGCATGTTACGATACACATAAGTCATGACGCTAAAGATCCGATTGTTTTTATGAATACAAGTTAGGTTTATTCAATACTATTTATTAGCTTATTTAGAAACTCGTCATGCGATAGTAGCGCAATCTTCCTCTAAGCTCTGAACCTAAATGGCACCGCGGCCTTCAGTAGCTTGGGGAAGTTGGGGGTACCAAGTCCCGAGACAGGATCCCATCCCGCAGTAGCATTCCAGCTAGCGTAGGGGATAACAGGGCTGCCGTTGGGGGCGCCGTGGAATCGTGCGCGGCCATCACAACCGGTGCTTCCACCGAGAGTGATGTCGTTGAGCGCGTGAGGGTTGAGGTACAACAAGGGGTTCAAGAAGCCCACAGGAGGCAGCTTGGCCTTCAACCTGGCGTCGTTGAGGAGGCCAACAATACCAGCAAAAGCGGGGGCAGAGCACGAAGTGCCCTGGTAGCCCTTCAGAACTCCCTTGTCAAACACGCGGAAGCCGAAGCCCTGGACGGACACGTCGGGGAACCCTCGGCCCTTGTTGTTGTAGTAAGGCGCAAACTTGTCACCAATCTTGTTGAGGTACTTCCTTACAGCGATCTCCTGCCAGAGAGGGCGAGACCAGTAATCGGAGAAGCCACCCGAGGAGAAGTATGTGGCGGTCTCGTTAAGGTATCTGGTTGATCCTACACTGGTTACCCAAGGGCACGAGGCGGGATACTGGGGCTGGAACTTGGTAGTGTTCTTGCCATCGTTGGATTGACAAGCTGAGCCGGTTCCAGAGTCGCCCGATGAAAAGATTACGGTAACGCCACGGCTACCCAGTTGGGCGATAAGGTTGCAGACCGAATAAGCGTATGACTTTGGCACTGACTGCTCATTCTCACCATACGAGGTAGAGATGACCTGAGGGAGCTTGTTCTTGGGCAGCTTCAGCACGTTCTTGAAGAATTCAAGGTACGGCTCGTTAGAGTTATCGTTCTCGTCGGGCTGATCAAGATCGGTGACCAAGGGACCACGGCCGCCGATAGAGAACTCCGTCACAGGCAGAGGGGATCCCGTGCCTAGAATGTACTGGGCGTCCAGGTTAGCTTCGCCGCTGTCGTCGTCGGAGTCCTGGTCATTAAGGCCGCCGTTGTACTGGATGACGCTGAAGTTCTGGCCGGTGGCTTCCGGCAGGTACCTCTCTTGAAACTGGACGTAGTCGTCATAACGAGCGTATTCCTCGAGGTAACTGGCGAAGCCAACCTTGCTACCACTCTTGGGGTCGGCCTCGTAGTCGATCTTGTAGAGAGACTTCAGGCAAGCTGGAGTGATGTATGCATCGCAGTCGTCTGCAGCAGCCGTGGACTGGATTGCTTGGATCTCGAAGATCTGACTTGAGGTCTCGTGGTTGGCGCGGATAGTAGCGAAGCGAGTGGTAGGCTGAACCGTGTTGATGTGCTCGGCGACTTCATCGGGCACAGAGTATTCAAGAGTGCGCAGGATCCTGCGCGGCTTGGCCTCTTCACTCACGAACCAGGAGAACTGAGTACCAAGAGCCTTGTTGGCAACACCAACGGTGGTCTTGAATGTCATCCAATCGGCATCCTCCTCGATGCTCTCAATACCTGCCTCATTTAGCCAAGTATAGACGGACGAGAGCGTCTCCTGACTAGGGAGGAGCATTCGCTTCATCTCATCGTGGTCCTGGACTACAGGTCAAGTTTTAGCATCATCACTTTGAGGCAAGAGTGTCTTTGTGTGGCTCACAGTGCTGTCCGTAATTGGGGTGGTCCGGAGTTGACATGTCCAAAACAGCCTGCTCAAAGCCCTCGACATCGCCCTGCTGAAGGGCGATTTGCAGCTTGATTACCTGGCTATCTTCCGCCGGGCCCTGGAGTTTCCATCCTGCACCATTGTAAGCTTTCTTGTGTCAGAGGTAAGTTTGTTAGTCGCCACATACCTTCAGGCACATCGTAAAGCTGGTCGATGGTCTTGGCGAGGCCCTGAGCAGCCAACACCGAGGCAACAAGCAGTGAGAGGAAGCGAGCCATGGTTACCGCTCCGAGGGCTTGAGTCCAGGTAAGAGGGTTGGGATTGCAACTTGTCAGCAGCAGCATTGGGTGCCATGGCTCGCTTTATATGCTGTTGGGATCTGGTGGACCGTAAGCAGGCATGCTGGCCGAGAGCGCAATGCGCAATTTCTAGCTGCCCGGTTAAGATAGATCAAGATGAGCCCGTCCGCAAATTGCTGAGATCGAGATATGCTAGGTTAGGCAATGAGCAACTGGATGCTGCACCAAGCACGCAGGGAGCTGACCCAGTCTCGCCAGTCCTGCACCCGAGTCCCCAGCATGGGATCGAGGAGCTGACTGTCTCCTGCCTATCTTGGTTTTAGCCGGTGATAACGTTGGTTCGCTCCCTGCATCCCCGTCGTATATGGAATTGAGCGACAGGTACGCCCCAGACGTTGTCGCGTGGACATGATTTCGATTTCACATCGTCTTTCATGGATTGACTGACTCAATTCATGGATGCCATTGGTCAATTGGCCGACCCTGGAAGCCTAGGAGCCCAGGGAGTCTGCAAGCTTCCAAAAAGCCATTAGCAAGATGCAGCTGGCTTGCCAATTGGTAACGGAACTCTTCTATGAGTGGAGTTGATATGGAGCAAACATTCATGAGTAGATCACTACAGTACCGGTACAGTAGACAAACCATGAACGTGATACTCCTCGTTGTAAGAACTGCACCTTCCATGATCGTCGGAGTCGCCCGAGCTAAGAGTAGAACTAAGGAGACCAAATAGACGGTCTAGTTGCTAAAGCTTGTACAGTATCCACGAGATTCGGAGCTTTTGCCGTCTGTCTACATAGTAATTCCCTCAGTAACGGATTCCTGTTGTATAAGGTAGTACGCGGTGTAGGATAGTGCGCATAGCTAAGCAGATCAGACTGGCTTGTGTACACATACACACAAATGGCGCCAACAAGACGTGCTTTGAGCTCAGCTACCTAGAATATTGAGAGTGCTGATGATTCAATATGCCAGCTGTTCCTCTTCCTTTCTTAGCCAGAGCTCTGCCAGAGTATTGTTGCGATGGTCCTAGTTTACCACTCAAGGCTGGTGATGGTGCGTCGAGTTCATCTGTGCTTAATGTCAATACCTTTTACTCAGTATACTTAGGTTATCTACTTATGCCTATTTCAGCTTCCGGAAAGCGGAAATGGGAGCATTGGCATGGCAGCTGACGCCCGCCCGGGGTACATAATACGACTGGGCAATGTGAACTGTTCACTACTCTCGAATACCAAAAGTTCCTCTTTTTTTTTCTTCCCCTCCCCTTCGGAGTTACTTCTCTACATAGTAGAATTTGCAATGAAGATCCTTTTGTGGGAGGTAGGTGTTTGAATAGCGCCCGCTGTTCACCTACGCATCAAAGTGTCAATTCGAAGCCACAGTCTGCCATAGATAGCATTATCGGTAGGATGATTCATCATCACCGGCTACCTACTTAGACCTGAGCACAGTACACATGTTGGTTCCGGGACTGTTGGCCTGTTATGCCAGTGTCCGCTTTATCGGCCCACCTCGGCTGACTTTGCCGCCTTTTATGTGGCACTGATTTGAGACCATCAGAGACCATCACGAATCTCAGACGATCACCGTATAGCCCCATAATACTACTAAGTATGTATGTAGATAAGGTCAGTTTGGCATTCTTGTTGAATCTTGGCCTTCTCATCCTGTGCAGCGCACACCAGCAAACAAGCTTCCATTAGTCTTTCACAAGACAATTGGCACCAACTTGGCGATGGACAAGCTTTTCAAGCCCGTGAAGGCACGTTGGAATGCTTAGTAGCCACAATGCTGGTATGAGACAGCCGACGTGTGGAAGTACCTAGGTAACTGAAGGCATTTTTGAGAACAGCTGAAGTGCCGTAGGTGGCGTTTTCAATACCGGACTTGATAGTGCAAAGACAGCGCGAATGTGTTCATTCGAGACTCCCTTTTTCTTTTCAATGTGACACATAACATTTGCCTGTTTCAGTCACGTAGCTCTGGTTTAATAGAGGAGAGTCACCATGTATGCCCCATTCTGTCCTTTTCCTCTTCCTTTGCAATGCTCCTCCTCAATCTTGTCTGCGATACCTTTTTGCTCTTGAGTCACTATGAAGGATAACAGTTTAAGAACACCTCTCCTCACCCCGGAGGATGGTATTCAGCCGGATCGAGACAGCGGGAATGACAGCAGCGGCGGCGGCGGCGAGGGTGGTATCATGTTTCGTCTCCGCCAGATTGAAGCAAGCCTTGATGAAAAATTCGGCGTCGAGTCAGAAGCTATCAATCGCAAACGACCGGAGGACCGGCGCCTTGTAACATGGTATGAGGAGCTTAACATGGCATTGTTGTGGGCGTCGGCAACGATGAATACGTCCTGCTTCGCCACGGGGTTTCTCGGCTGGGAACTCGGGCTATCTCTCAAGCACACAATCATCATCAGCATTTGCGGATCCTTGATTGGAGCCACTCTACCTGGCTTCGCCGCGACTTTCGGCGCCGCTACAGGGTTACGCCAGATTTCTGTTTCACGATATAGCTTTGGGTGGTGGCCTAATAAGATCATCGCCGCCCTCAATGCAACAGTTCAGATTGGCTGGGCCGCTGTTGCATGTATCACTGGTGGACTAGCCCTTACTGCGGTCGCAGACGGACACCTTTCCCTCGTTGTCGGCATCATTATCCTCGCCATTGTGTCTATGCTGATCTCCTTCGTTGGCTTGCGGGCGATATTGATATACGAGCGATATGCTTGGATCATCTTCTTCGCCATATTTTTGATATTCTTCGGACAGACAGGCAGATATGCAGATAATATCACCCCCAGCCCGTTGAAAGGAGCCGATCTCGCAGGCGGCATCCTCAGTCTCAGTGCCATCGTCTACGGCAGCTCAGCATCGTGGGTTTCCATCACATCAGACTATTATGTCCACTACCCTGCGGATGTTTCCCGTACCAAGGTCTTCCTTATGACAACCTTCGGCATCGCCATCCCTACCTCCATCGGGATGGTAGCTGGCTGTGTCGTTGCATCAACATTGAATAATATGCCCGACTGGGCCGACACTTATGAAAACGATGGCATCGGATATTTGGTTCAGAGCATGTTATACCCTAGGGGCTTTGCCAAGGTAATCCTCACCTTGCTCGTGCTGTCCGGTATCAACGTCAACGTCATTTGCATCTATAGCGCTGCTATCGCGTTTCAACAGTTCGCGCGTCCATGTGCTTTGGTACCTCGCTTCGTCTGGACGTTGTTATGCTTTCTCCTCATCCTTGCACTGGCTTTAGGCGGACGAGAGCAGCTCAACACCTTTTTACAAAATTTCTTGTCATTTCTCGGCTATTGGTCCACATCATACTTTGTGATTCTCTTTGTTGAGCACTACGTCTTTCGAAATGGGAGCTTCGAGAACTATGATCTCGAAGCGTGGAATGACCCTACTCGGTTACCCGTTGGCCTGGCGGCATTGACGGCTTTTCTCGTCGGAGTGATAGGCTGGGTTTTAGGCATGGTAGAATCTTGGTACGTTGGTCCACTCGGGAAACTGATTGGTATCAATGGTGGTGATCTGGCCAATGAACTAACGTTCATTGCTACACTTGTCACCTATGTTCCTGCTCGGTATCTTGAGTTAAAAGTGCTTCAAAGGTAGGGCGGCGCATGACCACAAAAGTTGACTTGTACCCGCCTAATAACCACATTTATGCGAATGATTCCAACTAAAGATTCCATATTTGCTACAGCTTTGTGTTACAATCTAATTATAGCTCTTCACATAGGTGTCCTTATTGGGACCATGTGCAACCCTTCAATTCCTTCTCTTTAGCCTAATACCTGGGTTGATAACTGGTGTCAATAAGAGGTCGAGACCTACCAAACCACATTCCCTTGTCTTCATCAGGTATTCCCATGAGAGGCAATTATATTCATTCCGATGTGTAGCATGATATCCAACAATTAACAAATATCAGATTACGTCAGTGTCGCCATGTGTCGTGGTCTTGCAGCAATATAGAACCATGATTCTCTCAACGCCAATTCTGACACCCACGTAGCATGCGCGAACAATGTAAGCCAATTAAGGAGCCCAGCCAATCTCTTCGAGTGGCCACCGGATCCAAAGGCGGTGCCTACTGTCTAGCGTGGAGTATATTCGCTCGATCAAGTGAAATGCCCACCCCTCAACCCACCATAGATGCTCCATCCGATTCAAGAGCACACAGAAGAACGCCAGTACGCATAATGCCTCGCTATCATGGCTTTTGAGCAGCTCAACAAATGGGTCAGGGACTCTGACTAGCCACATGAGCGCACTTCTCATTCGTTCTTCTTCAGAGAGCCCGGTCTTGAAGAAGAGGTTAAAACAGCGCTTTAATGTCGATATTCCATAACAGAGATCGGCCACTTTATGTGGCTGCGAATAACTTCGGATATTATTCTCTAACTCATTCAGACTCTCATGCTCCTCGCTCTCATTCTCCCACTGGTTCGAAAGTTGCATACCCATGTAGAACAGCGCATCTAGGCTAGACATGGATAAAACGGCGTCTCCCTCGGACTGAAGTAATATCCGAACGCCGCGAGTGACAAGCAGCCAGTCTGGGAGAATATCATTGGAGACTAAGAGAAGATTATCAGGAGTTCGAGGTCTGGCAAAGGTGATAATAGTCGTAAGAACGCTGAAATGGAAAATCGGCGGGAAACTCTCGCCGGTAGCATTTGGTATTAATGGCAATGCGGTTGAAGACGCAGCATTATAATACATCAAGGACTGTTCAACTAGACTGTCCCTTTGTTGCGGCCGCAACCGGGCGAGATGCAGAGCAGCTATCGAAAAGACAGCCTTGAGCAGAAATGGATGTGAAAACCCTAATTGAGGCACATTGACTCGCCACTTCATACATTGTTAGTAATCCTTTCAAAGTGGCAGAGACCCAATGATGAGGTGGATCGTCGACATCTACGGCTAGCGTACTGGCTATGAAGAAGGCCGAAAGGGCAATATACGTCTCAAACTAACCCACTTACAAAGTTACGAGCGATTGGATCGCTGGACAAAGTCATGCTAGTTGAGGTAATAAAGTGATGGAACAGTTCCAGTTCGGAAATAGTAAACCATGTCGTGGAGCTTTGGGATGCCTCGGGTGTTGAGGCTACAGATGGGGAAGTCAGTTGGTGTATAGAGAGCGCATCTCGATTGTAGTGCGCTGCAGGCCTCGTGTCTGTCTCGAGGAGAAAGTCGCATTGCACTCCATGACTGGTGCCAACTGGTCAGTAAGGAACAATGAGGAGATGAGGCACTTATTCTAATCCGAATACAGCCCCAGCTAGGCATCTGGACAGTTCGATGGACCCGTCAACAGGACATACGTTTGACACCTTCGACAAGACGGTCTTGTCTCGTCACACTAGTCACGGCAGGCTGTTAGACAGGATATCAAGGACGTCAAGGAAATGCTAGCGCCACGCCCGGGTGGCGCTGTGGCTGGTGAGACAAGGGTTCGGCTCACTTTTACTCTCCTGGACTTGCAGACTCGACAGCCAGTTCGAGACTTGGAATGCGGTCTCCGAACCGACTGTCGTTGTGGCGGCATCCCCGTACCGTATACTTATAAAGAAGCGCACGCACCCAGGTAAACGAACTCGGACCATCCGAGGTACGAGCGTCCCGTTGTCCCGTCGCGAAAGGGGCTGCGTTGACGGAGATGATTCGTCACGGCAGCGGCTGTTAGTGATGGCGTGGGGTAGTGTCGGCTTGTTGGTGCAACGCTACCACTAAAAGCGAGGCCGAAGCCTCGCACAGCTCGTACCGCGCCTCGTTATTGAGATCCAGAGCTCGTATAGAACGCATAAGTACGCCACGGATCCATGGATGCGACCAGGCGGCGCCATGGGCCATGGAACTTGGCCGCGCTTACGTCCAATCAATTGACGTGTCTAAACCAGCCTCATACCAGGGAGAGTGCCTATCCGCGTTTGATACTTATTCAACCTTTCTTCATAGCGCCCCGAGAGTAAGATTCAATTTGTCCTGGTTATTTGATACAGACAATTGCGCTGCTTAGTGGACCCTAAAATAATGTATATGCCATGCCTCAAATTTCTTCAAAAACTCGATCATAGCCTCAGCTAAGAACAGTTCGGCATAAGTACGGAAAGGTAGTACTGTCACATCGCCTGTCTAGCCAGACGCAGAGCACAATGTTCAGATTAAGAGCGAAATCCGTGTTGCGGTACCAGTTTTGGTCGTAGCACTATCAGCCCACTATCACACCAAAACTTGACAGAATCCATAGTGGCAGCGGTTACCGACTTGCCACGACTAGGTAGGTATCTATAGATGAAGCTCCAGACAGTGTGCCTCAGGGACCAGATGCGCAACTGTTGTTTGTTTTGTTTTTGCCCGACTAACTCACCCTATAGATATGTAGTAACTATCTTCTTATGCTTGATGGAACCTTTTGCGAAATGCGCTTGAGTGAAGATATTCATAATTCATTAAGCCTCCTAAGAATGTATCCATCTGTGATGCAACTGTGGACAGTTCCAACATGCCAACGCCAACGCTGACGCCACCAATGCTAACTTAAATGCACAAGGCCTCCCTCCCCAGAACGCCATGAAATTACATCAGTGGTGATGCTAATAATGCCGCCATCACTTCGGCCCGCCAAACGCACGATCAAGCTCCTCGCCTTGGTCAACAGCCATCTCGCTGACATTCTCGTGCCCGGAAATGCTCATTTCAGCAAACTGGCCGGCAACTTCGGCCTCACCAGGCGCCCCGGGTTTTCGTTCGGGCTCCAGCAGCCGCGCCTCGCTATCTAGCCAGCCGGGCGCGACTCGGCGCTTCTCCGCAAGCTCGCGGGCTCGGATACGCTCATCTAGCTCGCGCAGTTCACGCTCGGCGGCCTCTTGCATCTTGGTGATGTGGGCCTGTAAAGCCTTGCACGAAGCAATGATGTCCTCCGGGTGAGCGGCGTGGCCGGACTGTGACACCACGTACTTAGGCTTCTCGTCAGTGGCGCCTGTTATTCCGGTCGAAGGCGGCGGTAGCGTTGACGGCATGCTCTTGTAAGTATAAGGGAGTGTCGCCGCCGTAGGCAGCGTGACGAAGGGTGACACTGTTAATGGCACCTGTGCCAGCAAAGGGTGTGTGCCTGTGAGGCGAGTCAGCGGATTCGCATTTTGTTGGAGTTGGTATCCTTACGATCATCGCGCATCAAAACCATTTTGAATCCTCTAGCACTACTTGCCGTAGACTCATAAACTCAAATCTCTTCCTTCTTTAGTGAATACGATGGCCTCATCCGTTAAGGAGTATGTGAGATATCCCTAAGGCCGGGCTGTGTGAGGTGAGTTTGGCGGCTGGGGACCAATGCAACCAACTGCCAAGTCGCAGAAGGACCTGTACACAGTACCTTGCTTCTGAAAGCGCAGCTTACCATGTATATCGATAAGCCCCACCACAGCTTCTTGGTCGCAGAAGCAGCATTGCGACAGCTTTGTCTTCCAAGACTACATAGTGCCATCGATTCCGACTTCCACTGTTGCTTCCCTCCCTCCGAGTTCTGACACAGGAACAGAATGTTGCCTGTAGTGATACAGAAGTGTCCTTCGGCGGAGAATGACTTTCTGCCGTTGAGTGAGTATCAGTCTCAAACCCCTGAGACCTTCTTTGAGGGGAAACCAGTTCTATACTTTCACGATGAAAGTATTAAGGCCTGGGTCTCGAACGAGAAACTCGAAGAACTGTTTTTCTTTTCACAAAACTCGGCTAGCGAACCAACGTCTCTAAAGCCTACGCCCCCCGAATCCCATGCGCTTGACAGCGAGGACAAACACACGTGCGAAGAGAACAAGGTCGAGGTCTTCGTTTCTTCGAGGTAGGTCCTGCTGGGTCACCTTTTCGAGCGCTCAGGGCGATGCTTAATAGTCTAACGAGTTTGCTAGAAAATTGATCTTGTTCTCTCACAATAGCGGCAAAGGAATTGAGATTCCGTATCCTACCGTCACGCTTCACGCGATCAAGAACTTCAAGCTCCTTGACAAATCCGATGATGATTCACAGTCCAAATTTTCGGGCGTCTACATGCAACTAGAGTTTTCCAATTCTGCCCCCGACGACGACGAAAGCTTCGAACCGATCGAGCTTACGCTCATCCCTTACAAACCTAGCTCAAGCGATGAGGTCCACGCTGCTCTAGATCCCCTGAACGCGGAACGAACGAGCGCGCTTTTCAACCAAATATCAGCTTGCTCAAATCTGAACCCCGACCCCCGTAATGAGGGCGAAGAAGACGATGAAGATGACGAATTCAACGCAGACCACATCGTATTCGAGGGTAATGTCGATGAAGGAGTGGCGATTGAGGGCCTACCAGGTGTATTGCAGGGAAACAATACCGGGGGGTTACCCCCTCCCATGCCAGGTAGTTCTGGCTGGATAACGGCGGATAATGTCAACGAGTATTTTGATGAAGAAGGAAACTGGATTGGCGATAATGGCGTTAGTGGTGAGCTTGGTGATGGCGCGGGTCGCGTTCGCGGCCGGGATGAGGTTGAGCAGGATGGAAAGAATGGGCATGAAGAGGTAGAGGACAGTGACGTGAAGCGACCTCGGACTGAGTAAATCCGTTGGACCATCTGCCATAAGACTATCTCATCTTATGGTAGTATCATCATCAGGTTAATTGTCTTAAAGGATAGACCGCTTATGACAATGTTTACGACTATATGCGGCAAAATGGTATCTACCCAGACGATGCCCGTTCTACATGCTACAAAATGTTTGATGAATTATAAATGGTATGTTTTCATCTGTCGGCACTTATGAGCACTTCTCATTGTTCTACGCTAATACAATTCAGTTGATGAATCTTTACCGTTGACGATTCATCGAACTGATGATCAAACTCCCTCCCCAAATTGGGGAGCCAGGAAAGAAGGAATAAGGATAATATACACGAACTGAACCTGCGATCCGTTCCTCATACGTAATCCGTCATATCTTTACTAGTCACCGAGCTCCTCAGAAATCCCTTGTTGTCATATAACCCCAAGCCCATCACACTCGTCCGCCCTCCTTCCTGTGATAACTTAGACCCATGGGTTCTGAACCTATGCGCATGGATATTCTTCGTAGCCGCTTCCGGGGTGGCTTGTAAATTATAGCCCCGGCTTTCGCGGAGAACTTGCCGTGCATGATCGAGATCCTGCTCGAATCTCTCCACGACCATACTGCCACGTGATCTTTGTTGGCCGCCTCTACGAAGTGTAACAGCATCGCTTATTCCGCCTGGCATCATCACCGTTGCATTGGATTCATTTCCATTCTTTTCGTTCACAGCATTACCCCTTTTTGCATCCGCGCCACTGTCCTTGGCCCCGCCATCACCTCGGACCGGGCTGTTTTTCCCCAGCGAAAGGTAGTTTTTAGCACCACCACCGGCACTCTTCTTCCCGGGGCTGAACCCACCCCCTCGGAGCGCCGGCAAAGTAGGACTCACATCTCCAGCGATGTTCGTCGTGGCCGTGCTATATCCGCTAACGCAGCTTACCTGACTGTTCATACGACGAAGTTCCGCTACTGCGCTTGTGACCCGCATACCGTGTTTGGTCGCCGTCGCGGGATGGAAAGGCATCAGCGGCCCTAGCCTATCCTGTCTGTCCTCATCTTGTGAATACGCCGACTCGCCAGATGAGTTGCTGGCATTACCCAGACTGATCTGACGGGGTTGTTGGGGGTGAGGGAGCGTGTTGGCCATGGTATAACTTTTCTTCATACGACCCATCTCCTCGACAGACGACTTCAGAGCACCGACGAAGTGTGTGTAGGCACCAGCTCCAACCGCGACATTGTTCAAGCCTACATTCGTGGAACGGAGCGTGCCTACACCATTCTCTACCCGGCAGCAGTCATGACGGTTCTCCAACGAGGGAACGGTGTCTTCGTCCCATTGACTTGCGTCGGGCGACGCCTCAGTTGGTGGCACCGTGAGCATTGTCGTGGCGCTTATCCGTGACATTGCCTGTGAGCCCTCTAGGCTATCACTGTATCGACTATACCGATAACTATCGTATACTGACGATAGGCCGCTCTCTGACACCGCGGGACTCGGTTCACGGCTAGGAGGCTGAATTTGCAATTCCGGATCAGGGGAGTGACCGAGTGTTGGCGAGCTTGTGACGGGCCGTAGTTGATACGGGGGAGGAATTATTCTCCTATGTGATGGAGAGGGCGTCGGGGTTTCAGGAATCGGCTGGGTTGCGTTTCCGGAGGGCGTCATAGTGTCACCAGGTAGTTCGGCTGGCACTGGGGAGAAGACTTGGGACAGTCGCGTTGGCATCTGCCGCGTTGGAGTCGTATACGTGGTGAAAGGGTCTTCAGCTCCGACTTTGATGGATTGCAGCTTCAGTTTGGATATATTTTTAGGCGATATGGCAGCTATCGGCTGCTTCCTGCCGCCTTGTGGCGCTGAAGCAGAGCTTTCACCCGGCCGCAGAGTATATCGCATGGCCTGTTCCAACGATGTCCCTCTTATATGATGGGCCCGAGAGTTGTAGCTGATCCTCAAGTTTCTCTGGTAGTCCAGGTTCTCCGCATTGTTTCCAACTTTGTTGTCTCTCTGCCTCGACCCGCCATCAAAGGCATCACATGCCCGCAACGCTTGAGTCATAGCTCTTCTCTCCATTTCATTTTCATTGCTAAGAATGTTGTTGTTAGCTTTCTCAGCGCTGTTAGGAGGACTATTCTCGTCTCTGCTATATATAGTTGACAGTGCTGAAGACTTCTCGCTCGCTGGCGAATACGTCTGCTGATTCAACATTTTCTGTGAGTAGGAGTGTGGCGTTTGAATAATGTGGCTTGGGCTAGAAGGAAGTCCGTACGAATTATCACGCTTAGGGCTGTATTTTACAAGAGTCTCCGCCATGTTGTCAGGTTCAGAGCGCATCGACAAAGGTGAGATATGGGGTATGTGCTGTGTAATGGTTCGTCTATGTGTTTGCCAGGGTGTGCTTGTCTGCAACGCACTCCGCTGGGCTCGTGGACTGCATCCCTCGAGCTCGGAGTACGACACTGCCGCAGGGGCGCTCTTTTGGCTTCTTGCTGGACTCGGTGTCCCATCTCCGGTCCGCGCGCGGTCTCGAGTACACCCGCATTCTGGATCACGGTCTCGTTGGGGCTGATCTGACCACCTAGAAGACGACGATGATACTGGCAACATCAATGTCTGTCTCCTTGAACTTCGATTTCCGTCTTGCAATTTCTCTGCTGTCCTGCGCAGCATCGCTTGCAGATCTGCATCTGTATTGCTTGGGGGGAAGCGCGAATATCCTTGCCCGTTAACACCGACGCTTATTGATGGCACTCGTGCCCGACCTGCTAGTTGCTGTGCTGCGTTTATGACTGTATTACTATGGCCTTGGCTATTCGGAAGAGCAGCTCTTATGGGTTGCGCTCTCGGATGAAAGCTTAGGGACCCTCCCTGCTGTACTGGTTGACGGGCCGGGAAACGTGGCGCGGTCCCAGCTTCACGCTGCATGTTTGAGTTTTCTGTACTCCTTGTCCTTCTATGTGCCAGAGATTCTTCCTGTTTTGAGCCTCTAGTTTTCTTCTCTTGGTTTGTCTCAATACATGGTAGCGTAGGACTGCGCGCAAGCTCGGGCGCACCGAATCTACGAAATGAGAGATGTCGACTTAATGTCCTTGTAAGCTCATTACCCTGAAACCAGCTCGATTTCCGATTCGTGTGCTTCTTCGGCGATATTCGCGGGCCATGTAGCGCGTCTTCGTCGATCCAGGATGTCTTCCGTCGATTCTGGTAGATGGTGTATCCGTGGTGCTTCTCTGGGGATACACGCCCCGGCGCGCTATGATTGTTCCCGCAGGTGTTGCCGTTTGTATCATCACCAGCTCCATGTTCCCAAGCTGGAAGCGGACCACTAATGCGCCAACTTCCGGGGCGCGAGAAAACAGATGGGAGGCTGGGTAAACTGAAATGCTTCGTTGAGTCTCCGCCCGCTCCAATAGGTGTAGCATTCTTTATCCCAGGATATGCTACAGGGTCGCTAGCCACAATCTTCTTGCGAAGTCTTCGTGGCCCACGTATATCTCCATTCTCCACAAATTGTCCATGCTCTACAAACAGGAGACTGGATGCCGGAATTGTGGCCGCTCGGTGGTGATCCTGCCGCTTCGAAAGGTAAATCAAGAGGGGCCCAATCATGAGCAGGAAGATGAAAACGGAACCAGCCACCGTTATTGCAGCTATTGCGCCACTTGAGAGCGTACTTGCCGCGACTATTGAGCGGGTGGCCAAGGTGTAGCTAGATATACCCAATTGTCGGGCTTCTAATGCTGTTGAATGTGACATCGCGTCTAGAAGCCCTAATTACCCAAGCATAGAAAGCCTAGACATAGGGACCTATATGCGGATCTTCGTTTCCGGGTCCTCAGTATGGTCGTTGTTTGATCTTCTCGGTCTGCCCTCCGTTTCCGTGCTCCAAATGATTGCCTGCCTCCTAACGTGATTGTTGCTCATCTGAGTCGCTCCTCTGAGATCCAATACTTTTCATCAGCGAATGTTAGCCTACATTGCCGGCGATGGTACTTACAATGTGTCGACAACAGACAATAAAGAAAGCGAGTCGAAATATCCCGAGAATAGCAAGATGTCAAGGTGATTTGGGGCGGCGGATTTGGCCAGAGGATCTCGTTACTTCGGCGACTATGGAGATTCAAGTGTCTCGCAGCCTAGAATACAAAATAAACATGGTCAAGGAACACACCCCTCTTACTACACGAATTCGGTCTGAGCATGTAGGTGTATGCTTAAGCATATGTCTGACTCGCTATGCTCGCAATTTCGTTTGAATGAAAATAAGATGACCAACTTCTCACAACATATACCTACATATCATATCCAAGCATGTTTATCCTGGTCATCTCGCTCGTCCGCCGTAAAATAACCTAACATTTCCCATAACTGCCACCATTGTCACGGCGACAGGACGCTAGGAATGCGTTGTCGTGGTGCGGACCCGACTGTCAGGACAGCTGAATTCCACCCATGTTCCAATCAGATGGACCGATCGGCCATGTCTCTTCTATTACTCACATGTTATGGTGCCGGGAGGGGGCAGCTTCTGAGACATAACGTGGCTAGCAATCGAATGAGTCACGGCGGCCATTCTTCACATTATTATGAATTAAGGGATGTGATAAATGATGTCAATAAAACCACTGTGAGCGCAATTTCGAAGGATTTCTCGCTCAAATTGCAAGCACTGGACCTGCCTATACATTGTGACATGCATGAGACGATGATGATAGACATGTTGATGCCTTGAGTATATAGTCATACACAAGAACAGAGAATGGGAACGCCATATTGTGATGTGTCTAGATTTTTTATCTTCAATGCCAAGAGAGGGGCAATCTCAAAGGGCTCCATTTGGGAAAAAATTTACTTGAAAAGACCACGATCCTCTTTGCAAAGACATGGGCCTTGGAATCAGATGGCCTTGGGTACCCATTACCCATAGAGCTTCAGCGCCGTCATATGCAATACCTGTCACCCTCAAATATCAAGGTCATACCAGAGCCACCACTCAGTCATAAAACGCTTCACAGACGAACCTCTTAAGCTCGAAGCTCACTCAATTCGATTCATATGGTTGTACTCTTCCCAAAGAGTCCAGAAGCAATCAACATGTACCGAAAAAAAATCCCAGATAGACTGTAATCAGCCAGCGACTGTAAGCGTAGTATCCTCCCTTATGGCCCAAAGTATCTTCACAGAAACAAATGGTAGTGTATCTTAAGCAGCCGCTTAGTACCCGCGACGGCCGTGGTTATGACGATGTTGCAAAACATGATCTCGGGCCATCTTAAATTTCTGCGGGGCGGGACCGGGAATGGTCACAGTAGTAACAGAGTCCTCTGTCACGTAGACGACCGGCTGCATCCACACGATCTCCTCTACCAGACCTGCGCTAGTGATAGTTTGTGTGCTATAAACTTCATAAGACACGCCCGGTTCTGACGTAACAGGAGGCGCAGAAGTAGTCGTTGGTAAAGCCGAGGACGAAGAGGACGAGGTCGAGGTCGAGGAAACCAATGGAGTTGAAGTAGTTGAGGGCGTTGTCAGAGTCGATGTAGAGGTAGTGGTTGATGGAATGTCGGCTGCACCAAAGTCAGGGGCTGATGGCGTGGCCGAAGCTGGATCCTCGATAAATGCGCCTCCTGACTGGATATCGGACGAAGTTGTAGCAACAGGGGCAGTGGTGGTGGAGGGAGCAGGCGCCGGGACGCTAGAAGATGTAGTGATGGTAGTACTGTCACCACCGAAGATACCACCAAGCACGCTCGTAAAATGATCGACAGGGCTGCCCGCCGGCGTAGCCGATTCAGGTCCGTCTTGAATTTGGACACCTCCTGGAAGCTCGTGCATAGTCTTCGCAACGACGTTTTCTGCAGCTAATACTAGGGGGGTTTTAAATTTGCAGTCCCTCTGCTCATCCTCCGACAATAGTGGTCCATTGCTAGTGAAAACCCCACAGTCTGAGAGCTCTCCAGATGGGTTGGTACAAGTATCAATAGCCTCTTGCAGGAAAGCGGGATCCCAGCCAGTCATGAAGTCACCATGGTATCCATAACCTAAATACGTTTATTAACTCTGCTGAACCGCTCTTTTGATATAATTGCACAACCTACCAGTTCTGTCGCCATTGGAGATGACAAACGAGCCGCTCTTTCCTTGAAACTGCGCGGCATTTGTATCCCAGATAGTCTCGTAAAAGAGCGTAACAAGACGTTGTGTATGGGTGTCAGGGCAAACGCCATTTCCAACAAGATCCGGATATGCAACATGACTTTTGTGGTCGTCGCTACTAACCTCACCGTTCCAGCATGATGGGAACATAATCTCAAGTCTGAGACCATCAGGGCAATTGGCATCGGTGAAGGTCTTGTTCGGCATATAATGGCGGTATAATGACGCCTCCGGGGCCTTGTTATAGTTTAGACAGTTGAAGCCAAGGGCCCGCTGCTCTAGATCAGACTGGCCGGTTTGCTTGAGCTCAGCCCAATTAGACTGAGGTGGGTCAGGAGAGTAAGGATCTCCAACCGTGTAGTCACGACGATAGTTGCTTCCAGCAAGCATTTGGAAACCGGGCGGGAAAGCGGTTACATTGTCGCCACGCAGCAGGTAGTAGCTACAGAGAGTTAGTATAAGTGTATGTGAATACATACTTGGAATAACTTAAATCACCAAATAAACACAAGTTGACAAGCGGCTGACCCAGAGGTGCTGCGTATCCTCGAGAAACTGGGATGTTGTGACTTACGCAAGCATTCCACCAACTTGAGGAACAGGAGAAAACTCGCCGGTCTGATCATCAAGGAAATACATAGCCGGGGTCCAATAGGCTGATTTGTCCTGCTTCACAGCACAGGAGGTGCAGTCACCCTTGGTGAGGTCATCGTAAGTTGCACTTGTGCTGAAGCCTAATACGAGAATGAGCAATTATTCACCCAATGACTATAAACTAAAGACCATGACGACAGGTAACAAGTAGATTAATAAGCTTACCTGAAGATCCATGGACCGCATGGGCGTGACTAGAGACCTTGTTGAAGTCAACAATAGGATCTATACGGGCAAATCCAGTGGAACCGCGGCACTCCATGCGCCAGAATGCCTCAGTCACCAATGACATGCCAAGAATGGCTAATGTAGTAAGAGATTTGGAAGGCATTGTCACGATTGATCGTAATCAGCGGTTCGGAATAGCGGATGTAAAGATTTTTGTGTTGCGATAATGAGAACCGTCTCCTTAGCCACAACAGTTTTCGAACAACTGTGGCGAATGTTGCTGTTATTTAGTGGGTTGGTATACCATATGCCTTTGGTTCTGAAAGATGAACTGCAGTGATTTCTCAATGTTCGAATAAATAACCGAAAACCGCGCTTTAGGGTTTAGTCCGTGTGATAATTGGTCGAGAGATAACAATCGAATAGTGTTCCTTGAAAACCGGCCAAGGTTGTAACGATTGCTACCAAGCGACGCCTCGGGTTGAGTGCCTTTGAAGACTTTCTCGATTGGAGCCGATTTGGATATAATCAGCGCTTCGAATTCAACTCCAGATGATTGCAAAGCCGGTGCAATGTGATTGCCTATTCAAACAACTTGAACGTGATGCACAAGGCGTTGGTGGCGTCCCTGCGCTGTCTACTTCGTAGGAGTTTGCGCCACAGCGGTGTTGAGATGAGATAGGAGCATAAGAGAAGAAGCGCGCGACTGTTTAATATCCAAGCTTGCTGGATGCCAACCTCCTCGCGAGGTAATACCGGGTCAAGGCTGCGGATCAAGGCTGCGGGTTGCGGCCAAGCTTGGGTGAACAATCGGAGAATTGAAACGAATGCGATCAACACAGGCCAAAGCGAAGTAAGGAACGAAATGACCAACAATCTAGAACTACCTATACTGGCGCCTGGATTGACGGTCAAGATATGGTAAGGAGCGTGGTGACAGAGAACTGTCGAAAGGCGACGAGAATGACTGTAATGGACTGTGTTGGTATGTAGGATGTCGAAATCCGAGGTTGGTAAGCGATGAGACCGTCCGTTGCTCGTGGTGGAAGAGGGAGAGGGAATTGAGGGCAGGGCAGCCTCAGATATGGTAAAAGTGACTGAGGGCGGCAAGTGGAACTTGGAGGGTACCTGACTAGTGGACTTCAGGTCTCCTAGTGCTTTGCGAGGTACCACCTAAGTACATAGCTAGATATTCATATGTAAGTACAGTAGGATGTACTTGAATGTGGGGATAAAACATATCTTGGATACGGATAGGTACCGTACCCAGTTACCCCTCCAGTCTACCTATCAGCATTCTGGGATCGGACATGGAGGAGTAGAGGTACTTGACGTGGAGGTATAGGCTATGTACATAGTAGGTAAGGTAAGATAAAGGCTGGTCATGCTACCCTAAATCCCAGCTGGAGGCAAGGCGAAACAATAAAGACTGAGTACATGTAGGTATAACTAGATAGTATGATATAACTAGAAGCATCTTAAGATGTCTTTGTTTGACTTTATTATTTGATTAGACTTTGGCGTAAGCCAGTTGCTTTATGTCATATTCTTAATATAACCTTTTCCACCCAACCGCCTGAAAAGTAGTAGGTCCATACCACCTATTCTACTTGAAAGTTCAGTGCAGTACCCATTACTCGAGGTACCTAACTTTTGAGGCCCAGTTGGAGTCAATCTGTCAAGGTGTTTCCACAAATTAAGCGGCTCGCACTTTCCCTTTCGACTCGCGGGCACCCTCTATCGCTATGTCATTGTAAAGCAAAGATAATTCACCGATTTGCGCCCCTGAGTTCAATTCAGCAAGCCGAAATTTAGGTGCTTAGGCATCTTAATGAGTATTATCCATAAGGGGATGGCTCTGAGCAGATCTGAGCAAATCCTAAGCTGATCCTTATTCTTTCGACTAACTCGAGATAAATTAAGGCCTACCACTAAGCATCTGCATGGAGGGGCAGCCGTTTCTCTGATTGGCCATGACGGTTTCAGGCACGGGTAGCCTGTGCCAGCTAGGTACCTCAAGCGCCACAACTCAGCTGTACCATGTACAGACCATGTACATCAAGCTTGCGACACCAACCGGCAGTCTACATAGGTAGGATAAGGGTGCAGCCACTGACGACAAGTGCCCCTGAATCAGTGGTTTTCTGTCCGCCTGGCACCCAGGTGCGTACTTCGTACATGCACTAGGAAAGTGCCTACATCTGTACCTGCATATATGGGTAAGTGCACATGTAATGTACGGCTACATCCGCCAGCACCACGCGCCAGCTTCAGTGGGCAAACCTTATAGTAAGGTACCTACGCCACTTGCTGGTAACCTATTAAGTAGAAGGCGCCACCCATGCTGGTTTGCAAGTCAGCGCCCACCTACCATTGGTACCTATGTTACGATATATAGTATGGAAGTATTATAGAACTTGGACAAGTATGCTCACAATCACGTATTCGTGTGCTAAGTGTAATCCATCATGACAGCCTATCTAGGTTGGTAGTTACTGTAAGACTGGAGAGTGCAAGTCGTCGTGTGCAGGTCTATCAAGTCGCAGAATTTGCCTACACACTTCCTACTACCTGCCTCGCCTGCTTAGGTACTTAAGTAGGTAGCCACGACGATCCAGTAAGCCCAGCGTTTCCTCCCAGTCGGAGGATCTTTGGTCAGACAGAGTCAGAGGAGTCTGTAGTCAGAATTAGTGGTCAGAACAGGAAAGGTTCATCACATACATTACTCAAGCGAGTAATATTGCCGGCAGATCACAGACCAGTTTGTTCTTAGTGAGCGGTCAACAGTTAGGAAACGGTGTCTAGTGCACTAATTATATGGATTAACTACGTCACAGGAGAGAAAATAGCATAAGCCGATCTACCTCTCGCCCCATCGTTCTGCCCATAGCTGCCCGAGGCTGCCCAGCCGCGAGTCGGTAGAACTGGTATTCGGTAAGTTACGTTGTACTAGTACATCGGTTGCACATCGTAATGTTTGCAAATCTCCAGGTGATTGTTGGATTATCGTAGTGCGTAGATAGTGCCGAGAGTGCATGTTGATTGTGCTCCTCGACCCCCTTTCTGTGCCCTCCAGTGTTACTAACTTACGGCACATCTGGGTACAGATCCGACAGATCCAGTACTCCAGACAGTACCAGATTAAGACCCAGATCTCTGTCCCATTCTCGTGTCTATCTAACTATATCTAGTATGCTTGAATCCTCCGATTCTTGGTAGCTTGGCGATAGATATTGCCTATCGAACATCGCAATACAGCTAAGCTAGTATCTATTCTACAGGTCACGGCGGCGTAAAATCTCGGTGGCCCGGCCCTTCTTCGTTGTTAATCGCTACACAGCAGTGACGGGAACAAATCATATTGAACCCGGTTCTCTCCTCTCGGTGATTGCACAAGGTGATGCGGCATCTAATCTCTGATGATGCTCGTGTGTACTCCAAGAGGGATTTAGCAATGATAGGTAGGTTGGGCCTGGCAGAGCCCATGCACGACCAGGAACGCACAGGGACAGACAGGGACAGACAGGGTCACCCCAAACACGACATGTGTTTCGGAATCTTTTACTTACAGCTCATCTATCCCTGCCTGGCCAATCAGACGTGTTTGCAGGGCTGGATGATTGCTCCGTTAGGAAACACATCCCTTAAATTGACATGGGCAGAAAACATGGGCTCAGAATCCCGTCTTGTGGCACCATGATTGCCGTTGTGCATCTGTATCTTGAGCATCTGACCAGATATCTGACCATGCAGTGTGCCTACACTAGGTACAACAAATTCTCCACGTCTTGACGTGGCATCGAAAACTAAGTAGTTACCAAAGCTCTCAAGTCGGGAACATACCTCAACGGGTAAGAAATCCAAGTACGTGGTTGTAGGAAAATATGTCGCTCCAGCGGCTTTGCACAGATATATCTAGTCCACTCCGAACTGCTTTTTGGGTGAGGAGGTACTTACCATGTAGGTAGGTATGCTGGACTTATCATTCTTGTTGCGCACCTACCTAACACACAATCTCCTTGGGCCTACCCGAACCTAAATCAATCATTTTAGTATATGCTTTCTTATCAAGAATCGACGATGAATATTGGAATCTTATCTCTCGTTATTCTTGTCGCATGGCGGCACCCAGATGACAGCTTTTATATAGATATTGAACGACTTGGTATCCAGTACCTCACGAGCTGCAATAGCACTCGAGTTTAAGAAATGAGATTCTCAAAGACATCATCTATCTGAATAAGTTTATGTCAGACACTGTCTAATATATAGCCTGTGTTCCTATTTAATCATAAACATTAGTGGTTATCTAGGACAAGGTAACATCCGAATGTTAAAGAAAGCTACGCTGTCTCTATCTCGTGATGGTTAACAGAGGAGGGGTCAACTATGTTTTAGATGATATCTGATACACATAGATGGGTCATTTCTCTAGCTATAACACCCTCCTTTTTGGCAAACGACTCTATTAGAGACGGTCTCTAGCTAGGATAGGCGGATAATCAATTGTTGGTATGTAGGTACAATATATAGATTCCCACACCCGATGCATACTTAATTCGTGGGTATTATCATAAAGTATTTCAGCCATAATGAGTGCAGTTTCAACAGCTCTTAAATGTTTTCTCAAATCACAACAAGCCCACAAAGAATAGGATAAGATGGGCAGTAGGCCAGCATTTAGCTCGAAAATGATTATTCGAGTCTCAGTTTCACAACATCAAAAAGTCGAGCACACCCAAGCTGGCATATTATTATGAACTTGTTATTACAAGGTCCCCGCATTTCATTTCCACTTTTACCCAGCGCAATAGACGACCAATATTAGCTGTGTTCGAGGGAGCTAGCATTGATATCAGGTTTGGTACTATTGGAGTTGCTGCGGGAGATATACTACTTAGACTACTAGCAAATTCTACCCGGGAACCTTTTTTAACACAGGTGCTTATGGCGACATTTCACTTATGTCTCGAAATGACTTCGACGTGTCAATTGACGAAAGCAGAAGATGATGCTTCAACTTACTAACCTCCTTATATGTTGCTGTTAGCATACAAGCACAGGAAGGGGATCAAACATGCAAACTTACATGCAACTGTAATATTGCGGCCGTGGTTTTCCTGGGAGGTAAGTTGAATCCCGTTACTCGTAGTAATTATAGAAAAATGGGAGCCATGGTTGCCCAGTTATAGGAAAGAGATATTGCTGAGCTCTGTCTGGTGATCTGCCACAAGAACTCCGAAACGCCCTTGGTATACAAGAAACACCTTTAGTGTGAAGAACGCACGAGGGTATACAGTAAAATTCTGGTTGTTGCGCGAAGTCTAGATGGTCCTAAGTCAGAGTATTCAGACTCCTTTTAGCTATATACAATCGTTTTCTTCATCCTGAGCCCCTGATTCCTAACACTCGCATCGAGTAGCGCTTGTCTAGAAGACATAAGCAATGTTACTCGCTAACAGACTAGTGTTAATTAAAATCACGGTCTAACATATAAGCATACAGAGGAGCTACATGGACCACAATCAAGAGGTCCTCAATAGAATCGCATGATTCAGAGTGCAGTCCAATTGCAAGGAATAATAACTTAGAACGATCCGAAAGTGTCCGGTAAACACGACAGAGAAGGGGTTACTAGAGTAGCCGTTCCATGAGAGAAAAAAAATCTGTGTATGGAGAACTAATAAGCATTTGCTTCGTTCAGAATGTGCAATGATGTGATGTCACGCCTGGGCGGATATATCACAACTACGCACCACGTTCAGAGCTCATAATGACAGGCTCTGATCCTGTAACCTGATTATACGATTAATGGTATCATCACTTCGATTTACGACGTTTGGTATGGATATGGATATTGTTTATATACTTAACGGTTGGTGCTTCACCCCTACGTTAACCAACAATGGATGTCGTCAGGGATGGAGCTCACGATAGCCTGTATCGAGGCAACTAAAGTTGACCATCAGACCAGTCAACGTAGGCAATGAAAATTGCATGCGAGCAATAGCCTTGAAACCCTGACCTAATCTCATCTCACGAGTTGTCCGACTCTCTCTGACTTCGGTTGGCCTTACGGAACACCTGCTGGTATCTCTGCTGAGCTAAGCTCTTGGTAATGGAGTCCGTGGGGGAAATGTGTTCCTTAATGGCCTTTACAAGCGCTTTTACAGTGGGGGAGCAAAAAAAAAGGTACAATCGTGAATTCGCACCAAAAAACGCGAAAACTCACACTTTTCAATTCCAACTTACTCAAAATTCTAAGTGATAATAAATTATTAAAAAATCTTTATATATAGTACTTAATAAATCATTTCTTTTATTATAAGTAAAAATTAAATTACTATAGTAAAATATGATTTAGTTATAATATGTTTTAATAGTAGTAAAAATGAAAATTTTATATATTATATTTAATAATAAAATTTAAAGCTTTAAAAGGAAAAAAGAAAGAAATTCTTAAAGTATTTATATAAAATAATCATTTCTCTATTTAGAATTATATATAAGTAATGTATAAGTTGTTATGTTGATTTTCTAGATTTTTTAAGAAATATAGTATTCTGTGAGTGGTTTTTCAAATTGTACCGTTTTTTTTGCTCGGTCACTGTAGGTTGACCTCATCAGAGGAAACGATCTGAAAAGTAGCAACAATCCAGTCAAATATAGCAATATAGTTATCAGACTTAACGGTCCAGTAGGCAGTCTCCGCAACGAAGAGCTGGATCATTCGTCTAGTTGTGCGGTGATCCCTTCTTCCTTGGGCTCAATTGTGCCCAGTAGTAAAGATTTCTCCTTTATCTTTTTAATCGCGTCAGCTCTCGTTGGAGGTTTTTGAACTTGGATTGGTGGATGAGAAGCTCCTTCTTTGTTATCAGGATCGACGAGTTCCCAGACCTCTTTGAAGGTTGCGTGGAACTTCAGTTGGAATATCCAATGGGGCAAGTCTTGCTGGGTACGGCCGCTAAATTCGGATGAAGACATGGTAATCAAATAAAGAGATATTCAAGTAATCGTCTAAGATAGCTATCATAGGGTTCGGGTGATCGAATTGGAGGTCGAACTTGAGAAACACTTCTTGAGTGATCCCTCTAGAGTTTACCTATATAGTGGTTTCGGGCGAACCGAGCTCCATAACTCTCTGGCTTCGGTGGGCCCCACGGCCCATGCAGTGCGTACGAGAGACAATGCAAGGTAGTATTGAGTGCTCTAGCTAGCTAGATTCTATCGTATGTTATAAACGATGGAGCGGTGAGCTGAATATACCGTATATGTGATCTTCGGACCCTAGTTTACGTCTGACAGACTCTCTTGCATAAGAGTTTCAAATACGAAATACCTATGATATTGCTGCTCAGCATCGTTACACACTCAATAACCACTTGTATAATGATAATTGTGCGATCAGATTGTTGGAAGGCATATAGTAGGTAATAGGGAGCCGCTGAAAGTCGGGTGTCCGCAGATATTAAACCTAAGATCGGACTTAAAAAAAGGTTACAAAGACCTTAATTTGGCGCATCAAGTCGACTCGCTCTATGTTTCCTGCGAAAATACACATTCTCAAGGCTCATGGTGCAATTATGGAATGAGAGGCAGTTGTTGGCCTTGCAATAGGTATATCTACATACAACATAAACCACTGTATGTAGGTACCTAGGTCCACAGTATCCGAGCAAGCCACAAAGCCCCTCACTAGCCACAGCCGTCTAATTTGTGGGAATGCCAAGATCGGGCTGATGCAGGGACCTGGATTGGTTGGCTGTCTGGCAATATACTGAACATGACCAGCAAGTGAATCCCAAAGGGTAAGATGTCTGTTTGTACGAAATACTATGATATCCCCTGATATGACGGTTCGAATACTTTGTCAGCATGGATGATCTCTCCGGCCTGGATTGGTCTGCAGCCAACTCTGCCAACGGCAGTGGCACTAAGCCTCCGCCCATGAACCCTACAAGCCCGCCTGCTTTCTATCCAACACTACGTCCGACCCCATCGCCGCAAGCCTCCGGCCGATCTACACCTTTGTCTGCGCAAGGCTCGGTGGCCGGGGCTTTGAAGCCACCTGTTTCTAAACCAACCGCGGCCGACAGCTTTAGTAACTTGGTCAACTTTGGTGGCACCAAGAGCAATGCCAACCTTAGTCTCCGAGAACGACAAGAACAACTCGTTGCAGAGAAGCGGCAAAAGGAAGACGAAGAAAGACGGAGGTTTCAATCGCAGTACGGCGGTGGTCAGTTTTGGGATACAATTGGTCAAGGGTCAGGTCCTGCGTCACGAACTGTCTCGCCTGGCGCAATAGGGAGCACGAATGGGCAGAACAGAGACCAGGACGACGCCGAATTGTTTGCGGCTTTTGCTAAAGATACGAAAGTTGACAACTCGAGCCACTATCCTCCACCACCTCAGCCACTATCTAGGACAAGCACTCCTGCTAGTGCTGCCAAACTGGACTTGTCCAATGCTAGCGCATGGAACAAAGTCCCGGCACCGGGCGGAAGCAAACTGTATGATGATGATGACGATCCTTTCGGCCTTAACCAACTAAAACCTAAAGGTTCAGCCCAACATCAATTGACACCAGATGTGGCAGATGATGATGACTTTCTCGGAGATTTGGGCAGGCCTGTGGAAGAGCTTCGAATGAAGGCGCAAGCAGCCGACCAGAAAAGACAACCCGGGAAGCCAATAGATGATTCGGATTCGGATTCCGGGCCTGAAACAACGGGCGGGCATCCCGGCTCGGACCCATTCGACAAAGCCGTAGCTGAGTTGGTAGATATGGGATTCACAGCTGAGAATGCAAGGCGTGGCTTAACGGAGAGTGGCGCCGGGGTAAATGTGCAAGCTGCAGTCAGCTGGTTATTGGAGGACGCCCATAAACAGGCTCGGAATCAGCAAAGGGTGCGTGATGCTTCCGAGGACGTAGGGAGAACTGGCAGTCGTTCTAGAGACAACCGTGGGGCTGCATGGGCCAGGGATGGTGAAGATAGGCCAGTGCCTCCACGCAGAGATACACAGTCGCCGGCCCAGATGGACGATATTTCACGGAAAGCTGCTGCTATGGGGTCGAGCTTCTTCAAAACGGCGAACTCCCTATGGAAAACTGGGCAGAAACAAGTACAAAAGGCAGTTGCTGACTTCCAGCAAGATGGCGGCGATCCAAGCCAACCAAAGTGGATGCGTAGTGCACAACAAGACCGGACAGTGCCCAGAGGAAGGGAGGCCCAAAATGCAACTGATGAGGCTTTGATGCTCGAATCTGGGAGACGGCCCGAGAAACAGACTCACCAACGCGATTTTTCTCAGCACAAGGCATCTCGCGAACATGCTCCCACTTTACCCACTCGACCATCTGGTCAGTCTGATGCGCCTCGGTGGCAACAAACTGCGGCGCCGGGCTCAATAGATCCTCGGACACGATTGAAGAAACAGATGGCAGAGGAAGAAAGTGCACAGGCTTATGTCAGCCCCGCCAGAAGGAAGAAAGCCACGCCACAACCAACGCAAAGGATAGAACCTGACAACAACCTTCTTTTTGACTCCTCAGCTCCGTCATCTAATCGAGTGACGCCCCAGCGCTCTCCACAGCGCTCACCCGCACCTAAATCTACATCACAAAACATATCGAAGCCGATTAGCACACGTCCCCCGGCTCCATCAAGAAATATACCAACGGTTTCTTCATCAGTATTACAGACTTCTGCTCGCCACCGCCTTGATGGGACGGCACATTTCAAACGTGGTGACTATGATGCGGCACACACAGCGTATACCAACTCACTCTCTGGCATACCACAAAATCATCCAATCTGCATCGTCATCCTTACCAATAGGGCCTTGACCTCGCTCAAGACAGGTAGCCCTAAGCAGGCAGTTAGTGATGCTGATAGCGCAATCGCCATTATCGGCCCTTCACATGGCGAAGGCGAGAATGTGGCCCTGCCTGATGGTGAATTGCGTGACATGAAAGAGCTCTATGGAAAGGCACTTAGCCGAAAAGCAGAGGCGCTCGAGCAAATGGAAAAATGGGCAGATGCTGGGAATGTATGGCAACTATGCGTTGAGGCTGGAGTGGGTGGCCCTAATGCAGTCGCGGGTCGACAGCGATGTCAGAAAGCGCTTGCCCCCAAGCCAAAACCAACACCCCGGCCAGTCCAAGCACCCAAGCCTCGTCCGAAACCTTCTGCCATCTCCGACCTTGGACCGCAACAGAACTCAGAGGCTGTTCAACGACTACGAGAAGCTAACAAAGCTGCCGAAGCTGCTGATGACGAGAAATTTGCCCTTGGTGAAAAAGTCGACGCCCGAATTGCGGCTTGGCGAGACGGGAAGCGAGATAATCTACGGGCACTGCTGGGTAGCCTCGACCAGGTCTTATGGGAGAATAGTGGCTGGAAGAAGGTGGGCTTACACGAACTAGTGATCGCCAACAAGGTTAAGATTCACTACATGAAGGCCATTGCAAAATGCCATCCAGACAAGGTGGGTGCCAACTACATGATCTCTACCCCACTACCACGTGCTTCTCCAGTTGTGATACTAATCACCATGATCAGCTTCCCCAAGATGCAAACACTGAAACACGCTTGATTGCTGCTACCGTATTCGCCACTCTGAACGAGAGCTGGGATAAGTTCAAAACGGACAATGGATTATGAGTGACTCGCACAGCAGATTTTATATGAATGACTGTAGATACGACGATAGATATTGCATCACGCGACAACAGACACGAGGCTTATGAGCTTACGCATATGCACATGATATGGAGTACTTCCCCATGGGGCCTCTAGAAATTTAGAACTCTTCATGCCTGGCTGGCATGGCACGGTGATAATTGAAACTGGTATCAAGCAGTCAAGACTGCTCTTCAACCACAGTGAATTGCTATAATTACGTATTTCGGGTATCCCTACCTGGCTAGCCATTCTCACAAGCAAACCCGCAGAAAGACGATGTTAGCTAAGCGAACCTAGCGTTCAAAATTTAGGAAGGACATCCCGTTTCGATTACCTAATAGGCTACCTAGTACTAAAACACATTCGGCAACTCATTCGACTGAGCCCTGGGTTTCTTGTCCTTCTTCAAAGTTTTGGAAAATATAATCTTAGCTAAACTTCAGACCCATGTTAGTTCATCTAGGAGTAGCCAGTTTAATCATCCGACAACTGATGAAGCCTTGATTGGGCCATGCTCGTTTTGGGTACATGGATTCTCAATGACTCGCGTGCCAACTAAGTACAATACCCAAACTAGCCCTATACAGCCCTATACATACTTAGTACTTTTATGGCATGCCAGCTCCACCGAGTGAGGAGATGGGGAAAGAATTTTGCCAGCCGTAAGATATATCGTCAGATTTACTTATTAACTTGCGATTCTAAGCCGACTCATAGAGAAGAAAGCAGTCGAGCAGTGTCTCGTTCGCGATTATTTTTCTAGTACGGTACCACTTACATGGACAGGCCCTGTGTCTGCCCTGTGCTTGTACTCGGCAATTCCAGTCGCCAAAGGAACACCCGTGCCCCATGCCAAGCACACTACCGATGCTCTGACGTCAGGGGCGCTCTCGTAGACGATGGGCGGATTCCCCAAACGGGCAATCCGTCTTGACCAAAATTAAGTAATCAAAGTACTTCGTATGGAGGTAATTGGGGCGAAAAAGCGCTTGTTGCAAGTTCTTACATAGTAGAGGAGATTCTTGCGGGGAGAGGGGGAGAGTTTCTGGGTGGAATCTGGGGAATAAGTACCTAGATACATAGGCATGTAGATAGCGTTGGGGATGGGGAACTCGACCGAACACCAGCAAAAACTGGGCGACACAGCTACAGGCTGCAGCAAAGTTTCTTAAGCAATGATTTGTTGATATTCCTAAGTATGCAATGCAGGTCCCGAGCCACTGCCGAGGTGAACATACCCAGAAGGCATTGATCCTGACCCTGCGCGATTATGTACATTGTCTTGTCTTTTGCTACCTACCTAGATAGGTACTGCAAATCTTCAATTCGGACTGCGTAGCAGGCAATATTAGATAGAGCAGGGGTATCCCTCGCCTGACTTAAGGGTCTCGTATGTTTTACACCTCGTTGTGTAGCCCAGAGCAGATCAGAGAAAATAATTGGTTTTTCTTTTTTCATGTAGCATTCCAACTACCGACGTCGGCGACAGACCAAGGCCCCCTTATCCGAGGGATTGCATTCAGGTGTGCGAGCGCATGGTGAACTGCACAGCAAAACCAAACCGGACCCCGTGGTCTCAATGCCCTTCGGTACATGTTTCCATCCATCGGGCTTACTTGTTCTTCGTTCTGCGGTAACTATTTGGACTAGTATACGCTTAGACTCTGCGTAGCCCGGGATCATGCGTAGGCCAGTGGAGATGCTGAGAGGTCGTCAGAGTCGTAGCCAACGGCTTGCCTGTTCACATCCTCGGTCTCCACACTGACTGTGTCCTCTCTCGACGCCTATGTAGTGTAGCCGTGAGCGCATCGCGTTAAACGAGACGAGATCGGCATCTGTCTGCCAAACGGCCTGGGAAAGCCTCGACTAAGCATATATAAGTAGAAGCAGCAGCAGCCTGTGACCCGCTGAATCAGGACTGAGAACTTTATAAATATTGTTCGAATGAATGAAGACCGCTAGCCTGGCTGATAACTGCCGTCTTTGAACATACACACTCAGGTTTACCTGGTATACCAGCTCACTCCTAGAATACGGCTGGATCTGGCAACGCTTGTTCAACTCGCAAGGAGAGAGAGAGAACGCGGTCGTCCACCGCTGTGATTAGTCGCCATGGGAAAGCCATTCTTCGGCCTTCGAGGGCAAGCCCTCAATTATGCTGTCGGTTTTGTCGCTGGCTGCGACTTTCTGCTCTTCGGTTACGGTAAGCAAGCTCTCTACTTGGCTCAGCGCTACCCCCACCAAGCCGTCAGTCAGGTGAACTCGGGAAAAGATGGCCCATGATTGAATTGATACCGTGAAAACTAACAAGAGCGTCACAGACCAGGGTGTCATGGGTGGCATCTTGACAATGCCTCAATTTCTTAGCATCTTTCCCTCCATCGACCCCGACGACCCGGCCATTGCGGATAACCCAGCGCTTAAGTCGAACCGAGCTCAGACACAAGGTATTGCCGTCGCGAGCTACAACCTAGGCTGCTTTCTCGGCGCCGTCATTAGTATTTTTATCTCGGATAAACTTGGTCGCAAGCGCATGATCATTCTCGGCACCGCTATCATGATAGTTGGTGCTGCTCTTCAGGCGTCGGCGACCACATTGCCACATCTTATCGTCGGCCGAATCATCACCGGTCTTGGAAACGGCGGAAATACATCCACAGTGCCCACTTGGCAATCTGAGACTTCGCGATCACATAAAAGAGGCAAGCTGGTCATGATTGAAGGTGCCCTGATTACAGGTGGAATTACACTCTCATATTGGATTGACCTCGGCTTCAGCTTTGCGCCGGGCACCGTCGCATGGCGGTTTCCTCTGGCCTTCCAAATTGTTTTCTGCGTATTCATTCTGGCCTTCATCTGGAATCTCCCCGAGTCGCCGCGATGGCTAATCCTAAAGAACCGGGAGCCGGAGGCGCGTGAAGTTCTGGCTGCGCTGGCTGATAGCACCCCTGACGATCCCATGGTCCAGAATGAGTTTTTGGCTATCAAGGAGACAGTCCTGGAAATGTCCAAGGGCAAATTCTCCGATCTATTCAAGATGACGAAAGACAGGTTTGTTACTATTATTCACTCCCGCATGCAGAATCCTAGGGTAGACTAACACAGGTGCTCAGGGAATTCCACAGAACCTTGCTCGCTTATGTCAACCAGGTGTTCCAGCAGATCTCTGGTAAGGATGGATGCCCATTGAATTATAGTTTCTAGGACCATAAGGGGAGAAGATACTGATCGTGGCAATCCGTAGGCATCAACCTTATCACATATTATGCGGCTGTCATCTACTCCGGATTGAACCTCAGCGGGTTTCTTTCCCGACTGCTCGCAGCTCTTAACGGCACGGAATACTTCATCGCCTCCTGGCCAGCAGTGTATCTCGTCGATCGCGTCGGTCGACGCAAGCTCATGTTGTTCGGTGCTGCCGGCCAAGCCGCGACCATGGCTGCCCTTGCAGGCTCCGCGTCGCTGACTGGAGGAGACAACCCGCCCAAAGGACCGTCGATCGCTGTTATTGCCTTGCTGTTCATCTTCAACACGTTTTTCGCCGTCGGCTGGCTTGGAATGACCTGGCTCTATCCCGCTGAGATCGTGCCTCTGAAGATTCGGGCACCTGCAAACGCCTTATCCACTTCTGCCAATTGGATTTTTAATTTTATTGTCGTTAGTAAGTGCAAACCCTTCTAATTGCATCATGTTGGGACTGTCGAATATACACAGAGAGTAGGCGACTAACGAATCTCCTTAGTCATTACCCCCATTGCATTCAACAACATTGGTTACCAGACATATATCATCTTCGCTGTTATAAATGCCTTCATGGTCCCTTCCGTTTACTTCTTTTACCCCGAGACGGCGTACCGATCTCTGGAGGAAATGGATACGTGAGTGCCCAGCGAACTTAGTGCAGATTCTCATGAAATGTAAACCTTAGACTGACGTGTTTATTTTCATAGCATCTTTCACAAGGTTGATGGCGTCAAGGGCTACCTCGACGTGGTGCGCGTAGCAAGGGAGGAGCCGCGGCGTTACGGAAAGAATGGCGAGCTGCTCATCGCCTACGATCAGACCGACGAACACAAGTCTCATATGCCTCACTCAGAGCACCACTCCAACAGCGATGCCGAAAAGGCCACCAGCGCTATGGTGCCATAGAGCATATAGAGATATAATCTAGTTCTATCGATTCTTTTGGAGCGTATGGTTACAGCCATCTGAGGATGGCGCTGATGTACATATCCAATTCTCAGACCCTTAGGGTTTCCTGGTAGCAGGTCTAGGTCAAATCATTACAAAACAAAACGCCTTGTGTTACATAATTTAGCTCTCACGAAACTTGCGTAATCCCGTATATCTCATGACGGAAACATTTGTCTATATACATAGAGAACATCATCCCTCCATCCTATCCCTTTCATCTTCTACTATCCTAGTCATAGGCAGGTCTCAAGCGCCGTATGATCAGCAACATAAAACGATGCACATGTTTCCATTTTCTTTTCGCACTTATAGCTTCGGACAGGATTTTTCGGTTCTCGATAGCGATTCACGCGTGAAGCTGAATGCATACTACGTCGTTTGACGACTGATCATAAGCCACAGAAAAAGGCGAATGGAATTACTTACCCCTATTCCAGATCATCTCATCTTCTTCCACGCGTCTGTGCGAAGAGAACATCAGTATGTCGATTCACTGGAAGCGGAAGACATGGATCTTGGTGTCAATACACATGAAAGAGTACCTACACACCTTCGACGAGCCGAAAGCACTTGTCTACATAGACATGCCAGTAAACTTTAGGCTATGCTAGTAAGTAAGAATATAAGTATATATGAAACCCGAGATCTAATCACCATCTGCTAAAAGCAAGAATGCGCCCTACTAATACGTTTATCAACAAGAGCTCGTTGGCTTGCGTTCATCAAATTACATATTCCGCTTTCATGTCAGGCCAGGTTGTATAATGAATTGGAGTGTAACGATGCCGGCGTTTGGACTAGACAACCTAGAAATCTGACAGTGATGAGCGTAGACTCTTTGAGTCCAGTGACCTTTCACTATTAACATTCTGATCTTGACACCTAATAGCTTCAGATCCAGTGTGACATACTAGAACAAATGCACTAGCACAGCTCTCAATACTTGTAACATCCAAAAACTTGCATTCATGATATTTCCGTAGGCACTAGATAATAGGCCATTAAAATAGTCGCGTATCATCTGAGATAAAGTCATGGAAATCCATTCATATTAAGTCATAAGTCGGAAAAGCATACGAAGAAGCTGGGGTATCATCCACTCTAATCTGCCAAACACCGAATCCTTCAATATATATCGACAGTCAAACCATGGCCTCGCCGAGTAATCCGATCTGTTTCAACCCCCCTCATCTGTATTTACATTGTCTTGAGTCATGGATTCGGCCAGGCTTGCCAACCCCAGTTGGGTAATGGAAAGAATCCTGTCTATAGCTAAACGTTTGGTGTTTTGTTGGGCAAGCTCGCCTAAATCGGCAATAATACGGGATCTCAAAAGCAGATCGTTTAAGCCTAGTATAGCTTGTGCGCATAGGCGTAATGAATTGAGAGATCTCATGTAATCATATGAGGAGAGTTCTTTTGATTGGCTCAGGAACCGCCTGCCCATGCAGATGGACCTCATCGCGCCGCTTCGAGTTTTCGCCTAGTTTGCGAATCTTTTCGAGTAGGTGACTATAGAAAAGAAAATGTTAGATATGTTAACCTGATAATGGGGTTTAGGGCCAAAAAATCCACGAAAGCTGTGCAGAAGAAACGAGGGGTCGCATGCATGACCGAATACATTGATCCTACCAGATCAATGCACGCCAAACGGCCCATTTAGAAGAAAATGGGTCGTTTTAGCGCCTTAACTGAACTACCAGCCTCGCGGACGCACTGAAGGCAATGATGTGCTATGCCTTTGTCATAGCAGACCAAAAGATATGATGAAATTAAGCATACTTAATTGGCATATGTCCTCTTGCCTCTTGGACGGCAAGGTTGACCCTGTCTAAGGCCATCTCATGTGCTTCATCTTGGGCTTCTTTCTCATGCCCTTCGTAGTGAGCATTGATAAGTTTCTGGCCGTCTTCTTCGTGGGCGGCTCTCACGATGTAACCACAATCAGGCTCTTCGCAAATCCACGTCTGGTTGAGTCTTTGTGACTGGGCCGACGGTAGTTTCTCTGCACGGATGACAAGCTGTGTCATTGCCATAGTGTCCTTTCCTACATGGGACTTGCTCTCACCCGAAGAGTCTTCATCGTCGTCTTCAGTGCTGTCATTGTCATCATCAACTTCGTCATCCTCTTCGATAAAATAATGCGACTTTTTGTACTTCTTGTTGAGTATTCCATCCTCATCAAGGTCCATGTCGTCGTCAAAGTCCATTTCTTGTCGCACTCGCTTTTTGCCTCCCGTAGACGGCCTCAGCCCAGCGGCCTTACCACTCTGGCGATTTCTGGGTGTTTGTTTGCCCGCATACTCGTTGACTACTGACTGCTCGTTTTCGCTCGCGACGTTCTGTGTATGTGCTGTTCGTGCCGATTTCTTCACTCTTCTGACAATTTGGTTGACCTCTGCTTCCGAGATGAGTGTGAGTGTTGGCGAAGTTGATGAATTCTCTTTAGCCCACTGATAGATTTTAGTATCGTGCCATTCTGGGCCTAGAAGCCGCACCAGATCTCGAGCGTGATATTGAAAGATTTCTTCTACCGCGCTGTAGCTTTTGATGTTACACTCTAGGTAAACCTTGTTTTGCCAGCTCTTGGCGGTTATTTGGTGTAGCTGCTTCTTCTGTTTACCTTCACTGATTGACTGAAGATAATTTCTCCTAGCGTCTTTCAAGGCACCCACGAGAACATGGCTCGATGATTCTGTCCCTTGTGTGGCACTGGTGTCTATTGTCGCATTGTCTCCACCAACTCCATCGCGAACATTATGTGATTTCGAGGGGCCCGGGTTGTTGTTGCTGGGCGAATCCGTCATGGTGA
The DNA here is from genome assembly GCF_022495145.1 of Xylaria bambusicola. NCBI lineage: Eukaryota > Fungi > Ascomycota > Sordariomycetes > Xylariales > Xylariaceae > Xylaria > Xylaria bambusicola. Next base: position 611,573 of record NW_025953557.1, on the reverse strand, counting down.
TATCGTCAACTTTTTGAGGAATCTCTGCTGGAGATCCGGTCTTTGTCCTCGTAGATCTCAATTGGTGATGCCCTCGATCTTTCTTGGATGAGCTAACAACGCCTTTCATGTCGGACATTTCACTAGACCGTGTGGTTTGGGAAACACTATGTTTAGGGCGCCCTTTGCCCTTCTTCCCCCCATTAGGAATCTCGGGCGATGAAGATTCTTTACCTTGCGAGTAGTCGTAAGCTATCAAAGGGCTAGGTTTATTGAGGAATTCGGTCCACTTAGAGCTTGCAGTCTTTTGAGTTAGGAGTCTAGCAACACCCTAAATATCGCATTGTCAGTTGAGAACACACATATATAGTAAGACAATCACTCACAGGCTGCTGCTCGATTAGGTGCGGGTATAAATTAGTGTCCTTTGGGAAATGTGACAAGAAAAACGCGCCATTGTATTTCAACACTTTGCGGGCTTCTTCAACAGTTTGACCGTCTCCAGCACGTAGAGCACACTGTATTATATGATTGTTAGAATTACATGTCTTACGCTCGTTAATAGCAACGTGACCTACCTGGAAGAGTAGCTCGTCTATCTCAATAGAGACATCTGCGAACGTCGGCCTTTTCTTTTTTCTTGATTTTCGTAGCTTCTCAACGGCTTCTTCATACTGGTCCAGAAGAGAGTAGTGCAGGCGGACAGCTTGGAACATCCCATCACATATATATTGGTAGCATGGTGCAGGCACAATCTCGAACCAACCTGCCTCGCCGCTGGCCCATACTACGGGGGAGGTTAAGCTGGCATCTTTGGCGCCTACGGAGAAGGTACGCGAGCTTTCAATCTGGATCCAAAGCGTTTTCGCCTTCATGTTGCGATTGACAACTGTGCAGAGAACAGGTCAGCGAAGAACAAGCAGATTACAATAGGGTCCAGTGCGCGTACGGTATCTCTCGTTATCCTTCTCAATTTCAAGCTTTCCGCGAACGATAAAAGGACCGAACAGGTCGACATTCAGCAGATCCATCAAACTGCCATCGCGCATATGGACGGTGGCTTCGGAGAGGAGGAAACACGGCCAATTATCGGTGTGAGTAGAGGGGCTGACTGGCTTCAGCACTGACGTTTCCTTGTAGTGGCGGGCAGTATCTTCGTAGGTTGGGGGACGAACCGGCATGGCGAGTCTTCTACGTTTGGCCATGACGGCGGAAGCGGGCGCAATGTGCTCGATTGTATCGGTATCGGTAAGGTCTTGCCTACGATGTGGGCTGAAGCAAGTGTGAGGTCTCTCGTCAACTGTAGCAGAGTGATCGACGATGTGAAAGTTGGCGGAAGAGGGGAGGAGGGGGGGAGGGGATGTGCTAGATCAGTGAAGGGAGAGAGGCCGGCTTGAAGACTGGACTCAGTGTATGATAAAGATGTATGGAAGTAGAAATAGAAGTTGGATGAATATAAGTGAGTAGGTAAACAAGAAGCAATGGGAAATGGTATAAGAAGTTCAACTAAGCGCCTGGTTTATGAATGCGACTGTCTACTTCAAGTTGCAACAGGTCATCTACACTACACTATTACCTAGGTGTATGTAGGTATGTATGTAGAACACGCGACGCATTAGCTTGGTACCTTCTACATACTAGGTACCACCCTACATATACCTTCCTATGTGGTAATTCCACTGCGGCGGCGGACTACAGCTACCTAGAACTCACCTAGAGCGCCTTTAATGAGGTACATTTTACTCCGTATCTAGGTAGAGTACATACACACGTATGTACATGTAGTATCCATAATTGAGTACTGGGTACATTGTTTATAGGTGGGGTAGGTAGGATACGCGCCTCTAAGCGCTTCCCTTAGGTACATTGTGATACCCTGCTCATGGATCTGTCATGGACACAAGAAGAAACGCGACGTACTTATCATATATAGGTAACTCAGTACCAACATGTAGTTACCTAGTTTCAGTTACTTTTAGGTTCTCTTCTATGTACGTAGCCATCCGTATTAACATACGCAGTGGGTGCCGAATGTATAAATGTCTACAGTAGGTAGGTACTAGTGGGGTACCTATTCGGTAGTACTTAAGTAGTGGATTAAACCTGAACGTATGTATGTGACCAATGCTGCTGGACACTTTTTTTTTTCTTTCTTTCCTAAAGATGAAATCGTAGCCAAAGCTGCGGTTGACATCTTTTCTTAATTGTCCCCTCTAATTCTATTTGTATATCATAACTTGGTGCAATAGCCAGAGCATATAACAACAGCCTTAATTGCTGCTAGGAAAATCACATAGTCTTGCGCTCGTCTCTCTAAGGGTCTTCAAAGTCGCGATCTCTTCTCTATCGAATGACAGCTTCTAGACTGTTCAGAATGGCAGCATCTGGCACTGCCTCTACCTCCATATTGGACGGTGTCTTTGGTACTCCTATTCCTACTGCCATCTTGCAATTGAATACCTGGATCCGGCTAACCTGGAGAGCTTGTTGCAGGTATCAACAAGCCAATAGGCATGAGCTCCGCGCAAGTAATACGGGATTGCCAACACCACTTCAACCCTTCTGCAACTTTCAAGCCGATGGTAGACCGGGAGATGGCGAATAGATCATCTGAATCTAATAACAAGAGGAAGCGGCGCGGGTTTGGCAAAAATGATATAAGAGTCAAGATGGGTCATGGCGGCACTCTGGACCCGCTAGCCACCGGCGTCCTTATTCTCGGTGTCGGTAAAGGCACAAAGTCTCTGCAATCGTTTCTCGACTGCACAAAGACATACGAGACGGTAGTTTTGTTCGGCGCAAGCACCGACACTTACGACAGGGTCGGCAAAATATTGAAGAAGACAACCTACGATCATATTACCCGTCCTCTAGTCGAGGAAGCCCTCAAGTCCTTCCGCGGTAAATATCAACAGATGCCCCCTTTGTACTCTGCCCTTAAGATGGAAGGAAAGCCTCTATACGAATATGCGCGCGAAGGCAAACCCATACCACGAGAAATCGCGACGAGAGAAGTAAACGTCTCGGATTTGGAGCTAGTGGAATGGTATGAACCTGGTACACACTCGCATCGGTGGCCGTCGGAAGAAGCCACGAGTTTTGAGCGAGGCTTCGCTGAACAGGTTTGGAAGGTTGAGAAGGACCAGATGGAATCGAAAAAGCTTACTCCTGAAGAGGAGGAAGCTGATGCGAAGGCCCGCAATGAACACGAAAATTTTAAGAGAAAGGCTGACGAGAGCGTTGATGCCCTCGTATTTGACAGACTGAACAAACGCAAAAAGGGGGATCGCCAAAAGGATAATCCCATGATGTCCGGCGCCCTGGGTGAGTTGCCACCTGCGGCTCCCAAACCTGGCAAAGGATCAAATCTTATTCCCGAGACTCCCGAATCAAGTACACCTCCTTGGGATGGCAAAGGACCGCCAGCTGCGCGGATTCGAATGACCGTTACTTCGGGTTTTTACGTACGAAGCTTTTGCCATGATTTGGGGGTTAAAGTTTCCTCCTCTGCTATGATGGCCGAACTTTGTAGAAGTCGCCAAGGAGACTTTATTCTCGGGAGCTCTAATTGCCTGGAGTTCGCAGATTTAGCTAAAGGTGAGGAGGTCTGGGGTTCGCAGGTGAAGGAAATGCTTGAGCAATGGAACCGCAAGGGGCAAACAACTGCGACCCAGGCACCTTTACGAGCTAAAGAAAACAAATCACCACTGAGAAATCGGGAACCAAACGACTCGCCACGCCGTAGGTCAAGGTCCCCTTCCGCGCGAATGGGTAGCAAGAGCCCTGCTCGGTAGCTTATTTCATCACGATTCGACCAGGGGGCATGAGAAGTTGCACCTAGAGCATAGATAGAGCATCCTTGCAACAGCTGCCATCACTTCAAGGGGTTATAATTGTAGGGCAACGGCTATCATATCACTGCTATTCAGACGCAAATATCGCCTCGAAGGAGATCTTGCTTGGTAATGAGGTGTCGATTTATGCCTATTGGGCTATCGCAGTGGCATTCTGTTAGCAAGGCGTTTAGGGAACTCAGTACAAATTAGGATAATCTTGTTTGGGTTACGTCGCTGTTCCATGTACAAGGCGACTGCTGAATCCTGTGATAAACATCCATACTGCGAAAATTATGTTTAAGACTATTGTTCGCCTTCCTCTCCTGCCTTCTGCGTTAAGAAACGACAAACAGTTCGAGCAACTCTTTGGTCCATATTCAACCTACTTTGCGACCTATTGCCTTTCAACTCGATAACATCCCTCGTGACATGTTACAGGCCAGCCCCAGATTTCTAAAATTGACGACTAAGCGTCCGTCTTGTTCTATTGGCATAGTCATGATTACTTTGATACCGATAGCTTCCACTGAAAGTCTTGGAAGACCGTTATTATAGGAAGTCTCTGGATCAAAGATTCCATAACCTGACTCTCGTCCCTCTATGCAAATCTAACATGCCCGTATCTATTCCACTCAACGAGAAAAAGGGAGGATTACAAACCCGTAATGCGATAGCTAGGAACATAGATTTCAATCCACAGAAGGTAGCGACCTTATTAGATCCTCGACAGTCCTAGGTAGCTCCATGAGCCGCGCCCTCGCGATCCTCTCATCGCTCGGGACCCAAGCCGCCGGGATATCCACACCACCTTCTTTCCCAAGCATCATCTCCGCCACGGCGATGCCGCACCTCGGGGCCACCGGCATTCCATGGCCCGTGAAGGCGGCGCTGATCCACAGCCCGTCGGTCGCGGAGGTCTCGCTTTCACCTTCCGCAAGGAAAGACGCCGGTACGCGCCCGACGAAAGGGTGGCTGTCGCGCGAATACCCCATGATCCCCGTCCACTAATTACGCACGCTGGAGTCAGTAATTGCCAGATAGGGAAGGGGTTCAGTCCATGTTTCGGGAGTATGTAGGACCATCGAGGCCCGAAGCCTGCGTGGGGGGGATAAATGACTCCAGGGAACCAACCTCGTACGCGGCGCGTAATTCCTTTTTCTCTGGCTCGCCACCGGGAAGCAGCTTAATGGCCTTGCTCAGGCTACTGTGCAGCGCGCGGCTTATTATCGGATTGATCGCGTCATCGCGGGATATGCCCTCTTCGCCTTCCGGCACGGCAAATCGTTCGCCCCCTAAAACCAGACTTCTATCTGGCACCCCGACTTGGGTGTCGTCCAGGCCCCGATGGATCAGGTACTGATCACTTGCATCTGTCCACTATAGTTTGTACAAGTCAATAGTTATTCACCCTGGTAGAAAGCCTTGAGGAGCTTTGTATGGTATATGCTGGTCATCCTAAACAGAAAATTTGACACCGCAAGTCGCTGTGCGTGACTCCAGGAGATACATACCACGTAGCTGTGTGGCAGCTGGACCGCGCCTTGTGGCGGCTCAAGAGCGCAGACTTGTCCGCGCACAGGCAAAATTACATCCGTCAGACCAGGCAGCAGATACGACGTGTACGCATTCGTCGTGAGAAGCACTTCGCGGGCCCGGGTAGTCCCGCGCGGGGTATGCGCGACCCATGATGTCCCATCGCGCTCAAGATTTGTTACAGGCGTGTTAGTCTGAAGATTAAAAGCCGCTGCGTCGTGCTCGCTGACCAACGTCTCTAGAATCCACGCAACGAGCTTGTATGGCCATAGCTTGGCGGCATTCGGTTGTAGTATGGCACCTATGGCATCCGGGACGTGCTGAGCTGCGAGTTCGGCTATTTCTGTGATCAGAAATGCCTTGTCCTTGAGATCTGGATACTTCTGTAAACGCTCGATCTGTTGCTTCGCTGCTTCGAGGACATCCTCCGTGTATATGGCGCGGATTCCGCCAACTACCTTCCAGTCACAAGGGACATTGTGTTGGGTGATTAGATCTTTGACCATATTGAATGTGGCGAGCTCGAATCTCGCGAGTTCTTCAGTGGTGCCCCATACATTGGGCTGGCAGTGGCCTCCATTCTATAGGTATCTGTTAGTGAGTATTACATCTTCATAGTCGGGTAAGACTATGGCCAGAAGGCAATGGCAGTGCTATCAAGGTCAAGAGGAGCTTCAGGTTCTCTAAATAAAAACTCGGAGACGTGATGAGACTCACTCGTCCTGTTGCACCCCAACAAGCTTCCCTCGCCTCAAGCATCACCACACTCCGTCCACCAGCCACCAATTCTCGAGTGGCAAATGCCCCGCTTAGCCCACTACCAACAACAATGACATCGGCAGTAGAAGGGAGATCTTCCGTAGTATGGTGATTTAGCAGCTTCTTGGAAGGATCGCGATGCCAGTACGAATGTGTGCTATTCGGGGTGGGTAGCTCAGCCCGCTGTGTACTGGCCACTTCTTCCGACGGCAGAGGGTCCATTGATATGTTTATATGCATGAATACCAATAAATTCGATTTCTTGATCTATTTAAAGTCTCGATCTGGGAATAGACAAAGGATGTAGAGAAACAGGTTCCCTTGAGTTCTTCTTCCGATGTTGACTTATACACTCGCTAGCAGGCAGACGTTTAGATTCCCCGCACTGCACCTGCACCTGCACGCTGCGATGCGAGAACTGTACTGTGGATACCAACGTGACGCGCCTCTCGCTCGGGTGACCCCTTTTCCGTCGGATTGAAGGGATCACAGGATACTCTCAGTTCACATGTTGACACAGCGAGAGATTTACTGATGGTTTCCTCCTTCCCTCTATCTGTTCATACCACAATGCAGACATTTAATGATCAGTTGAACTTGTAAGGAAGTCTACACTTGTCTGGAGAGGGGGCACGCCACAGCCCATTCATTGGCCTTGCTTGTTGACTCTTGAGTAGGTCCTTAGGTCTTCCTCGTCTCAACATCCCATTGATCCGACCTGCTCGATAACAGTACGTGGTTGGGCGACAGCTTTGTATTCTTTATTGACTAAACTGATCAGTCCAATTGCTCAGCAGGCGAGAGTAATTGCGATATTTCAGGTCGTAATAAAGGCTTCCCTCTGTTTATTGTCGTCTCCTTATTTTCGTTCGAGGCATTCACAGTGAACAACGTGGAGGGGGAAATGTGATTATAATGTTTATAGCTGACAACGCACAACGATCGTACTTCGTCGTTACATTATCGTCTATCATTAGTATCATGAATCGTACAAATATTAAACCCTAGTAACATACTCTGTTTACCAAAAACAGTATACTGCTCTCCAGAGAGCTTTTCGTTTGACATGACGGTTATATTCCAATCATGAACAAAGCTGATTCAAAAAATTCAACTCGGATGTCCCCATCAGCTCGAACCCTAGCTTTCCCTCAAAACCTGCTAATGCGCGATGAATTTGAACTCAGCTACCGCCTCCCAATTCTTACCAGCAACTTTCAATGATGCTGTTGCGGCTGATGCCTACTGGGTGCTTGTGTTAAAGTCCTGCAAATCTGCTCCATACGTAGATGATCGGGGCGACGGCGTCAAGCTCTTCTCCCACTCCCTGATCAGATTTGAAGTTGTGTTTCTGATGTTGCTAGGCGTTAGGCTGTTTAAGATGGCTTGAGGAAGCTCTTCAAGCTTGCTGGGAGTCCTTGGAGGCGAGATCTGACTTTCTTCATTCGAAGATTTGCGTTGTCTGTTCTCAATTCTATTAGAAAGCTGGATTTCATTGCTGCTGTTATGCTTTCTGGGCATTCTGACTGGTGGCTTGCTCTTACAGTACGGCTTCAGCTTCACTGGCCCCTTCGGGAATAGCTGAGGCAATATCACCATTTACAGTGCTTCCACTCCATCGTGATGTCTTGACATTGGGTGAATCCCAGTTTGCCCAGTCATCATCATCGAAGCTGTCGAAGGTCAACGGCGTCCAAGAATAGTGTTTCCTTGTTCGTGGTTCAGGCTTTGACGCTGTTCGTCTGTGCTGAAAGCGATCGCTAGAACTACTCGCGGATGAGGTATCTGGGCTATCAGATGGGGATTCCAGCTCAGTAGAGAATGGGATGCGGCCACGGGTCGACGTGGATGCACGTATCGTGTCTTGGTTACTATCGGTGTTTTCGGACCTTGAACCCATCCCAGTTGTCCTATTCGTTGTTCCCGATATGGCCTCATCACCAACAGCTGCTTGTCTCAAATCTTCGACAAATGTCCACAGACCTTGTTTGAAGTCATTGGCAAGTTGCTTGACACCAGTAGGCTGTTGAGTGCTCCTAGGCGGTGCCCATGTGGCGCGTTTGTTCACCTGGCGAATAGGTGGAGTGGGCGATGGAATTATGAATGACTCTGGTGACTGCTCACCATTTTGGCCCTCATGCATTGACATGCCACTCACAGATTTAGTAGGTGAGAGCAAAGATAATGTCCGCGTGTGACCCCCGCGAATCACTGTCCTCCTAGGTTGTCGAGATGCGCCTTGACTCTGGGCAAGAAGAATAGCTTTTCTTCTCTCAAGCTCACTATGGCGCTTTGATGCCGGACTTTCTGCTGGGCCGTCCCGCAAGCTCGCAGCGGGCGCCAGAGCTCGGCGGGGTTCAGCAGTTGTGTTTGGCGGTCGTTTTTTGCAAGCTTCAGATATTGTCCACTGTCTCTGGAGCTTTTTAAGACCCGCCTCGGCTCGCGCAAGTTCTTCTCGCAGCTCCAAAACGCGGCGTTCTTGTGCTGCGATAGCAACGATAAAATCTTCCGAATCAACGGGAGAATTCAAAGTTAGAGTATCAACGGGAGTGGGAGGCATTGACGATGTCGGGGTAGGTCTCGAAGAAAAACTATTGGGTGGCGCAATGGGCAGTGTCAAGGAAAGTCGGTTCGCATTTCGAGAGGCAGACGATGTAGAGCGAGTTGAGCGAGTCGAGCGTGTCTCGGATGTCTCAGTTTTAGCTGGCGGCTGTGGCGGAGGCATTGACGTCTTCGCGTCTAGGGTATTCGAGTCCTCTGCGGCCCATCCTTCTTCGCTGACCTGCGACGAAGATATAGGGGTAGAAACAGAACCAGAACCAGAAGCTACGGCTTCTGACCTAAAGTCGGTGCTTGAGGCATTCAACACCGCATTAAGCGATGCGGCCGTAGTGGGTGAGGCACGCGACATACGGCGTTCCAAGCCCATGTCTGTCCGAGCTGATGATGGCTTGGAGAGGTTTTCGAAAGAGCGGCAATTAGAGCGCTCGCCTGTGAAACGTCGACGTTGCCCTGGATAGGGGCGATAGTATAAAGAGAGAGGGGACGGGGCACTCGGGGCACGGCGGTGCCTCTGGTGACTCCCGGAATATGACGTTCTCGTAGAATATAGAGCAGTGACTATGTTGTTGAGGCGTCTGTAATTAAAGAGTGTGGACGAAGAAGAGGTGGCCAGACAGATTTGTAAAAGCTGCTTTTGTTTCATGGACAGACGAAGAATTAAATTGTAATGACTGTCAGGTAACCCCCCATCGGCATCTCCAGGCAGATGGTGATGCTCAGTGCGCGAAACCTGCGATAGCAGTGACGGAATAAAGAGCGAATGAAGGTGAAGCTGTGTTTAAAAACAGCGTTGGAGAGATTGGAGGAAATTCCTACGGTAAGGAGGTGGTACTTGGGCAATATAATTGGCAGGCCCCTGTAATATGGTGGGATTGGGACCTGCAGCGTGCTTGGGTGCCACCTATAATAGCAACCCAGCCTCGATAACTTCCAATAGGAAGATAGCGTAGTCCCTGTCTGCCAAGGGGGGGGGCTGAGAGCTAGATGAAGGGCACAGAAGAGCAGTACAGGGAATTCGATGAGAAGGAGTGGAGGAGAGATTTCTGAATTCGTCCGTTGGACGTCCAACTGACTGGCAATGGTAGTGCTACTAGTAAACACCTACTCAAGGGACCGTGATGGTTCGCCGTGTGCTGTAAAACCAAGCTAGCGACCGTTGGAGGAGGAGTACTGAAGGGTGAGAGAACACCACGGACTGTAACGAAAGACAACAGATAGAGCATAGATGAGTAATAAGAGAGAGCGGAGTTGCCGCGTTGGTGGCATAGGAACTGGTAAGGATTTGCTTTAAGTATCTTTACATATGGGATATTAGCAGAATGATTACTTCATCTGTATCCCTCGCCCTGGAGGTTGTTTATTTTGATTCAATCTGTACATATATGCACCCAGTGTCCCCAAGTTGCCTACCTGCTGCTCCCATGACTGCCTAGGCAACCCGAGCTTCCTGCTCGCGCTTTTCAATAATGGCTAGCCACTAGAGCGACGAAACAACCGTCCGAACTCCACAAGAAGCCCTGATCGTTGACTAAGTACCTATCTTCTCCCGGGCTGGACTGGGCTGGGCGGTTTTTGGTGGCTACATAGTACATCGTGAGATGCAGGGGTAGAATTAGTCGATGATAGCCAGTCCTATACCTATTTGTACGTGTAGCGTGGACGCATAGCAGTTGCTTGCTGTCTATTGTAGTAGGCTGGCTACATATTATAGGAGTAACTGACTGAGTATTAAGGACAGTACTGAGCTGCAATACAAAAATTCCACACTATTCCTAAGGTTAAATGGACAGCATATTATTGTATGAAAAACTACCTATATACGTGTACACAAAACCCACACAACCACACAAACCGGGGCGAACAGATGGTCTAGCTTAAAAGGCGTCAACTACCCTGCAAGGGCGAAATTGATGTTCTGCAGGTCCCATCGCTAGCGGGAGAAAGGTGCAATACCTTGTACCCCTTTACAGTAAGTACGCATAATTTCTGTACTATGTAGCAACTGGTAAAAAAAAAAAAAAAAAAAAAAGGACACTAGATAGATCTTGTTGAAATGTCAATGACGGAGCTGGTGGCATTGAACGGGCATTGTTGCCTTTTCTGGGGGTGCAGCAGGCGCGGCGCACGTGAACACGGGTTATTGACATCGCGTGAGGCTTGAGCCCCGCGTCCACTAATCAGAGGAAGCCAACTTACTTGACTCGTCAACAATCGCACAATCGCAGTCCATACCAATACCGCAACACCGGTAACTTGGTGGTGACCTTTGCTGCCTCCAAGCAAGGCCGGGCCCTTTGTCAATCATCTCAATGCAGGTTTCCCTCCAGCAATTGATCCCACTTGCTCCATCCACACTTGTCCGCTAGCAATGGCTTTGCTCTTTGCTGCCTACAAACATGAACCTTCTCACACCACACATATATATATATATATATATATATACATACACATCGGCCTGGTCACAGTGAGAGCATAGACCCATTTCTCCGTGACTTGTGTGTTTTGCAGGGCTCTTCATCTCGATCATATTAGCTTTAGTTATCATGCCATTTCCATATCGGTATATATGCGATTTACTTCAACAGCTCGATGACGAAGGACGTAAAGCTCCTGGGAAACAAGTGCACCCTGATTCGATCGTCACTTCTTGGTTCCAGCAGCACCGTTGTCTGATTAATGCGCCAGAAAGCGATATTTGTGCCATCCTCTCTACGTTGTTACCCGAGAGAAGGACGGACCGAGTCTACAACATCCAGGCCCCGAAGCTGCAGAGTATTTTCGGCAAGGCTTTGTTGTTAGGCGCATCGCGGGTGTTGGAACTTCGACGATGGTCCGAATCTGGTACTAATCTAGATCTTGCCGATTGTGTTGAGGCTGCATTACGTCAGACGGTGAGTCGCTCTCCCAGTTGTCGTGTCTCAGATCAGCCATCAAACTGATTGGCAACCCGTGATCCCAGCCTAATTCTCGCGATGATACAACCCACCTTACCGTGGAAGAAATTGATGAAACATTAGGCCGCGTAGCGGCAGCTTGCAGGTTCAGCTCACCTGCTGTTAGAGCCCTACATCAAGCATCTAACCTACGTGATCTTAATGCTCTATTGGCTGATATCTATACTCGCCTTGGCTCGCGTGATGCGAAATGGTTTACAAGATTAGTCTTGAAGAACTACCGTCCCGTAGAGCTGAATGAGCATGTGGTCTTCCGCAGTTATCACCCACTTTTGCCTCAGATGATGAAAATTAGAGACGACCTTGCCGCCGCCACTGCATACGTGCGACACATTGACGAGACACGCGATGCGCCAGAGACAATTGCAAGCATACTAAAACCACGCCTTGGAACAAAGGTCGGGAGACAGCCATGGCTCAAAGGAAGAAGCATCAAGCATTGCATGGATATGGCACAGGGGCGGGAGGTCTTATGCGAGCAAAAAATCGACGGGGAGTACTGTCAGATTCATATCGACCTTCAGAAGCCTCGCGATTGCATCCGGATCTTCTCCAAGAGCGGTAAAGATAGCACTGCTGATCGTATCGGCTTGCACAAGTCAGTCAAAACCGCGCAATCCTTCCTAGGCCTTGACTAAAGTAGAGATAGGTCTATACTTGAATCTCTGAAGATAGGACATGCAGATTGTCAACTCGCCAAAGGCTGTATCCTGGAAGGAGAACTCGTGGTATATAGTACCAAGGCAAGTACTTGTTCCATACCTGGGTTATGTCTGTTCACGTTTTCTAACAGGCACGTGGTAGGATAACAAAATTCTCCCATTCCATAAGATACGCAAACACGTTTCCCGCTCCGGTTCATTCTTAGGCACTGCCAATGACTCACAGTACGCCTACTCTTCCTATATTCGGCTGTGCAAGTACTCACAAGTAACCAGGGCGCATGGATACGAGCACCTCATGATCATATACTATGATGTGCTTCTCATTGACGATGAATCGTTACTAGGCATAAAGAATAGTGAGCGGTTTCGACGGCTAAGCAAACTAATCACTTGTCAAAAGGGATATGCAGAACTTGTACCACGGAACACCATCCATACTTCCCGGGCCTCAGCCGTGCCAGCACTACGCGATCTCTTTGCCCAATGCATATCCTCTCGTGGGGAAGGATTAGTATTGAAGCCAGACGAACCCTATTTCGATTTTAGTGGAAGAACGAGGCGTTATGGTTGCTTCAATATTAAGCTGAAAAAGGAGTACATCCAAGGATGGGGGGATGTCGGAGACTTCGCAGTCATTGGGGCATCATACGATGCTGCAAAGGCAAAAGAGTATAGAATGCCCAACGTGAGATGGACCCATTTTTTCATAGGGTGCTTGGAAAACAGCAACCAAGTGAGGGTGAAAACGGAGATGCCTCGGTTTCGTGTAACGAACGTCGTTGAGCTTACCGGGCCGATATTATCAGCATTCTGGGCTCAGGGAAGGCCATTAACGGTACCATACAAGGAAAACAGCTTCATTGAGCTTGACTATAGCGGAAGCGCGCTGCCAAAGAAACCAACGGTTGTATTCCCAACCCCCCTGGTCTTTGATATGCGATGTTTTGCCTTCGATCGGGAACCGAACACCGACTTTTGGAGTATGCGATTTCCGCAGGTTGCCAAGGTTCATCATGATAGATCCTATTTGGATACTATCACTTTTTCGGAATTGCAGAACATAGCGGAGGCGGCAACTCATGTTCCGGAAGAGGAGGATAGCCAGGAGATGCGTCAATGGGTGAAAGCGCTTGAAAAGATGGATCGAGGAAAGTTCATCGCAGATACACTGAGTCAAGCGACTACGTGTTCTGATACGACCTATTCATCTTCATCGTCAACACCATCCAGGTATAATATAGAGGACTCCAGACGTGATATACTCATACCGCCGGCGTCTTCGGCTGTAGAAACCGGGTTGTCTTCAGCAGAACCTGAAACTAATCGTTTGGTACTGTCAGCTTCGAAAGTAGTAAAAAGACCAATTGCTGAACAGACACAGCCAGGCTGCGTCGCAAAGCGGACTCGAAGACAATCGGGTGCTTCATCAATGCATTCGTCACAACAGAATGCTACGACAGGCTCAGCGTCATCTCGCACGCGACATCGGGAACCGCTCAGCCAAGTAGACCCGAATGCTTCTGAGAACCTGCGTACAGGATCACAAAATTCTCCATCTAGCTTGCCCCTAACGGATTCAATGCAAGAAGATGCCGATCTCTGCGCTGGAAAAACTGGTGCATCCTCACCCATTGCATATTACACTGCTTCGGAAATGATGTCCTCATCGCCAGGTAGGGTCTCCCGGACTCAACGAAGCTCAGTGACAACTCGGACGCAAAGCAAGCCAAGCGAGTCGAACGCTCCATGCTGCTCTATTGCCTCACATGAATGCGCTCTTGCTAGCTGCTCCGTCTTGCTATCCCCATGTATATCCAGTTATGCATGGATTACAGATGATCTGCTAAAAAGCCACGGTATCGTTGACCCGCTCCTCGATCCGCGAGTGTGGCACAGCATGGATTCACGGGCGAGCAGTTATAGAAGCACAGGCAGCTTTAGATGTGACTCGACACCCAGAGCCACCCCTGGCAGAAGATATCGCAAGATCTGTCTGGTCGAATCAAGACGAAAAGAAGCAACTCAGGCTTTCCTCCAGAAGATCAAGGACGCTGACCTGAGAAGAAAAGATGGCGAACGGGAATGGGTTGCTGTGTACGACTGGAGGGTTTTAGAAACTATTACAGAGCAGGAATTGCAGGAGAAGCCAGGAAGGGGTACAGACCCTTGGCGACGATTTTACGTGGGGCTGATATAATGAATCGGTTGCGTTGCTCTTTTGAACTGCATTACTGGCGCACTGCATTGAGATACCATGGCATAGCGAATGGCACTGGGTTGATGTTTAGTTATCGCTTCTACTATAGATATATGGCTGCGGATAGAGATGGACCTAGTCGAGGTGTCCTTGCGCTGTTATTTATTTATTTATTTTTTTTACCCAGCATTCGCTATATTCTCAACAGAAATACTTTGATACCAACGTTGGCCCTATTCTCAATATCTTGGTCCTTGTGAAATTATTCAATTATTAGTCTAGATCTAGTTTTATGATTGATGAATAGACGAGGTCTAAGACGCCCCAACGCTATGCCCAAAAGCTGTACTATGTGTCCAGCCATTTTGGCTGGCCTAACTAATCGTCTAGCGAAGCATCATAGCAATAATCTCTAGTCTAATAATCAAGGGTCTTGATTTAGAACTTGCCCAGCGCCAGGTTGCCTAACATCTCGCGGCCGGTGATGTAGGTGGTGCGCCAGAGGGTAGGCAGGTCGAGGGTGGAGGACAAGCCGTCGGCGTAGCCGAAGAAAAGCATAGGCGGGATCCAGCCGCGAGCGTACTCGAGCGCGAAGCAGCCCTCGGGCATCTTGTACTGCTTGACGGTACCGCGGTGCAGGTGGTGCACGGAACCGGCGGGGAAGACCTCGGGCTTGTAGTCACCAGGCGTGTACGCCCATTGCTCGCCTGTCAGGATGTGGAAGTAGTCGTCTGCGGTGTGGCGGCCGGTGTGGCCTTCCGTTCCCACTGCTGTACCAAAGATAATCAAGTATTCGGTGAAACCTAAGTATTTTGTCTATCAGTTTCTACGCAATTCAAAAATTTCCACTAATCTTTTTTTTAATAAGGGGGGAAATGGTGAGGTAAGAATAGAGCGCTGAAGTTGGGTATTGAAGATGTATATCTACGTACTAGCATGAATAAGATACATGCCGCCCATTGCGCCGCCAGCATTGTTGAACATCCACTCGTCAGGGTCATCGTGTCGGTGGGAGTTGGCGTGATAAGGGTGTCGCTCCCCGATCTCCCCTACGATGTAGTTGACAATGGCGCCCGTGTCATTGCCGTGAGCTTTGATGGCGCGCTGCGCGAGATCGTGCAACTCATCCGTCTTGAAGATGTAGAAGCTCTCGAGGCGTTGCTCCAGAAGGTAGACGATGGGCGTGAACAAGCCGACGAGGACGGCGACGATGGTCAGAAGGCGCGTCATCGCGCTCGTCTCCGAGGTCTTCGGAGCCATTGCTACTTGCGAGTGCGAAGAAATCAGGGACTAAGGAGCGACTTGGTAATTAAAACATGTAAGATCAAGGAAGAGGCGATTGGGCGCATTAAATGCAAACGGATGGCTTGACTGACTGGTAAAGACGGTGAGTTCAGTCCATTGTAACATACCTAGGTATGTGTAAGCTTGCTCGCGACCGTATTCGTATAGCTCCGTCTAGCTAAAATGCATCCTCAGGAAGGGACTTTTCATTTCGCCAATGATAAGCAACTAGGTATAGTGGAGAGTTAGTGATGGTTCCACCTGTAGAGCTTGCTGTAGGGGTTTTTGTAGGGGCTTGATATCTTGGCTCAGGGCAGGTTGTGGGGGACCCTTCGGCAGACCGAGGAGCCGGGATCGAACCATTATTTCTTGAAGCTTCGCTATTGGCTGGCTGCCTTCACTAAGATCGGCAACGGGAATCTCGGACGCCGATCTCATTAATCCATTTCTATGCGTGGGACGGGAGCTTTACTTGCGTCACTCTGGAGAAAAAGTGTTCACGTCGCAAAGTCACATTGCATCCACCTACCATAAGTCCATCTCCAACGCAGACTTCGAACGATAATGGCAGCGGCGGCGGCGGCACAGACGGTCGCTATACCAGGCCAGCTCCTCGGTCCGTCAAACAAATACAGCGCCGGCGCGGGAACACACATCCACGAATCGAGCCTCTACTCCTCACTGCTGGGCACCGTCAGCATCACGCAGCCAGAAAAGACAGCCGGGCCTGCAAAACGCATGCACCGCATCGCAGCTCTGAATACGCCAAGCGCCTCATCCAACTCAAGCACTCTTCCAACTATATCCGTCTCTCCAGCGAATAGCAGCACGGCTGAGCAGCAGGACAAGCGTGAGGTTCTCCCCGAAGTCGGTAATATTGTCTTGTGCCGCGTGACACGGATTACACCACGGGAGGCCACAGTCTCGATCCTCATTGTTGGCGATGCGGTTCTATCTGCGCAGTGGCAGGGCGTAGTGCGCGTACAAGATGTGCGCGCCACGGAAAAAGACCGCGTCAAGATCTATGAAAGCTTCCGACCCGGCGATATCGTGCGCGCGCAAGTGGTGAGTTTCCCAAGGCTACACTATACCAGTTGCAAGTTCGAGTTGGATGTAAATGGACACTAATAAGATTACTTGTAGATATCATTAGGTGACCAAGCCAACTACTACCTCTCGACAGCAAACAACGAACTCGGTGTAATAATGGCCACAAGTGAGGCAGGCAACACCATGTTTCCTGTTAGCTGGAAAGAATACAAGGATCCTGAGACAGGTTTAAGTGAGAGTCGAAAAGTTGCCAAACCGTTTTGAGGGACAGTTGGGCGAGACTGAGATTCGGCACTACTAACTATACAGCGACAAGCCGTGCTGGAAACGAGAATATGGCGTCATTGCGTTCATGTTACGGAGCGCACCAATAGAAGCATGGGCCATAGTATTCTTATATAAATGGCAGCATGTGATAGGGCGAGTTTGTCTTCAGCTGTCAGAGCTGGGCAAAGTTCAAATCCTCACACGAACAGCAACAGACGAACAAAGGATATCATCTCCCGGGATCCGGTTTACGGAAAGACGAATATTTACGTCTCAAACTGACCGCAATATCATCATCGGTCTTTTCGGTGAGAAACTTCGAGGCAGTTACCTGGTGACAAAGATACATTCTAAAAGACTATGAAGCATAATCATCTAATACCTTTTATGCCCACTCATGTCTCAATACTGGCGTATCCGAGGCGGCGGCAGCAGTAGAGTCGCCATTTGCCCTAATTTAATGCTTCGCCATGAAGGTACTGAGTTGCATACCTACAAAAGTACATGGTGCCACTCAGAGTGGATAACCAAGAAACATAGCAATTGACGGAGCCAAAGTCAGGTCTGATAAGTCTTGAATAGCACCAATGTGAATTGCGCCCCGGGAAAAGATATAATGGACTTAGCATCATATATAGGAATACATCTTTTTAACAAGAAACAAGGCGCAGTCAGAAAAAATTGGGCATAAATAGAGATAGATTGTTGTTCCGCCCCCAAAAATAGACGAACCCCCGACCAGAGCCCAGACCCTCCGCCTGGACCCTCCGAAGATCAGCAACACTACATAGTAGACTACCCCAGAAGCCATTCACCTTGTTAAGAATGCGAAATTTGCAGTGGCATGCAATGGGGAGTTGCGGAAAGCGTTTCTAGGGTTGCAGATACACTACAGCTTGTTTATTCTGGTGACTGGTTGGCATTGATCGCCAAAGCGCTAATTCGTGTCAATGTTGGAAGTATCGGACAAGCTTATTTGGTCCATCTCTACTACGTACAGTACCTGAAGGACGGAGCAACCAGAAAGAACAATACTTAATATTGGCATCTGGGCTGGTAGATGCGACTTGAGCCATTGAACTACTCAGCCTTTCTTCTACTAAGCCCAGCTGGCACCGGCATCCCCATCTCTTCTTCTCGTCCAACATTTTTTCAGTGAGGACAGCTCAATGACAATGGCCTCAACAATGACGATGACGCTACCCTCTGCAGCATCAGCAACAACATCAACTCTCCCAACAAACGAACCATACTGTCCAAACTGTGGCCGTTCCCTCCCCTCTCCGACCTCTGATCCACACAAAGCTCTCCTCGAAGCACAGCGCCAAATCGAAGACCTACAAGCACAAGTACGACTTCTCAACCAGAAGGCGACAGCAGCAGCAGACCGATGGGCAGACTACGAAGACGAACTGTCACGGCTTCGTGCCGCATCTACGAGCACCAATTCCACCACCACGACATCCACAAAGAACAACAGCAGCAGCAACGGTACCAATAACAACAGGCCTCACACTCCGGATCCCAGCGTAAGCAACAGCCCACGCTCCTCATTTCTCGGGGCCGGCGCCTCACGAATAAGCCAACTATTATCTCCACGGAAATCACCCACCACGGGCCCCTCTTCCACGCCTCCACCTACCACAACTTCGTCAAATGCCACCGCAACGCCACAGCAGCAGGAACAGCAACAACGAGGGAGCTTATCATCCGTCTCTTCCCCTGCACTGCCCCACGATAGTCATGCAGCTGAAGCCCGAGGCCTGATGAAGGCACTGGCCCACGAGCGCCGATTACGCGCCGCGGCCGAGGAGAAGCTAGAGGCGACGAATCGGGAGGTAGAGGATCTCAGTGCGTCGCTGTTTGAGCAGGCGAATAACATGGTGGCAACGGAGCGACGGGCACGCGCCGCCCTCGAAGAACGGCTCAATGAGCTGGGACAGCGAGAAGAAGAGAAGAAGGCGCGCATTGGACGGTTGGAGGGAGCGGTTATGAGGATTGAGCGTGTTAGAGTTATGCTGGAGGATCAAGAAATAGAGATGGATGGGGGAGAGGAAGAGGAGGATGGAGATGGAGAAACAGCAGAGGAAGAGATCGAAGGAGAAGAGACACACACGAGGCAAGAGAGGGGGAGGGAAAAGAGAATAGGAGATGATGGAAAGACAGAAGAGGAAGAAGACGATAAAGCAAGTATCAGGGGAGGCGGTAACAAAGAAGCCAAACAGACCGGTGGGATTCCTCAAGCCGCAGACTGATTGATGAGAGGGGGGTACGGCCATTTATCTATTACCCACCCAAGGGATCGGTCGCGACATCAGCAGAAGTAGAGGTGGAACGATCTATTACTGCTACTCAGCGGCTTGCCGGCCGACTATGTGAACGAACAGCTAAAGGCCAAGGGATAAAATGAGGACCGAATGACCCAACGACGTCGATATATATCTCTGGCACGGTCCACTATCGACCCATACCAGTTCCCACACAATCACCAACCCGCCGACACAGAACCAAGACGGACAGGAGTAAACTCTGAAGTCCTCGGCGGCACCCTTACGGGCAACTAAAAGCACCAAGAACCCAATGGTCCAACGACAACACGTATATACATATATACATCTATACACACAAGCACGCGGGAATTCTGCCTCATCCGGCAGCATCTCTTTACTTCCTTCAGTTTCTCATGGCCCTTTGCACGTCCTCGAGACAGTCAAAGGAGAGACGACCAAAACTCTATAGATTCAAGCATAGGAAGGATTGTGCAAAAAATTCTTTCACGTCTTGTCAAGACTACCTACCGTGACAGAAAGACACTGCAACCTATCCCTCTCGTTAGGCTTCTGTTGGTTATGACTATTCGTATTACCGCCACGGACGTGCTTTATTCGCGATTTTGGTGACTGTAGCCACGGATACAAGACTCCTCTTTACACTAAGATCGTCTTGTCTGGTGGGTCAATGCGAGAAGGTCGAAGTATTGCTGCGAGGTAGGGCATGTGTATGAATGAGGATATAGGCAGACAGCAGACCATGCACCGGGGCACAGTCGAGTTAGATTTATTGGAGTTGGTATAGCAGTTTACGTATCACAACGGAAACTAGAATTGGAACGCGAGGGTTAAGACATGATGATGCGTTGACAAGGAGTCTGAAGCTCTGTCTGTCTGTGAATATGATTTCAGAATCTCATACTAAGCCTACTCTAGATGTGGTATTGAACCTCGATACAACTTCGAGCCTTATCCCGCCGATTAGCCCTGTCCCCTTAATCTTTGTTATATACAGCCTTTGATCATACCCGACGAAGTCAACTTACTCGTCCATCACGGACGCAAACTTGTCCATCAAAGACTGGTGGATCTCCTCGTACTATACAAAGTAATTAGTCACCGCAATTCAATTATCTTTAATTTCGAAATACATACCTTCTTGCAAATAGCCTCTTCACCGTCGTTGGGGTCCTCGAACTTGAGACCTCGAAGTTGGGCTTGCAGATCGCTGGTAGCTTCACGGACTTTGGACCAGCTCTGGCCTTGAGCGATCGCCTTCTGTGCCTCATCATGGAATCCCATCATGAGCTTCATCATCCACTCGGTCTTCCATAGAGGGCAGAACTGATCATATTTCGAGTAACCGTTCTGTTGCAAGAAGTCTTCCTTGAGCAGGGTCGCGATATCGAGAGTAATCTTGTCAGGATCAGACAAGGCTGACTTGCCTACTAGTTGTACGACCTGGTCGAGTTCTTCAGAGTCGGAGAGAAGCTGTCTGACGCGATCACGGAGCCGAGGGAACTCAGGAAATTCCTTTTCGTACCATTTGTCAAGCGTGTTCGTATACTTGGAGTATGATACTGAGGTGTTGATGGAAGGGAAGTGTTTTCGCTGAGCAAGCTTCTTGTCGAGACCCCAGAAAACTTGCACAATAGATAGGGTAGAACTGGTGACAGGATCCGAGAAATCACCACCCGGAGGGCTGACTGCACCAACAATACTCACGCTACCCTCACGTTCGGGAGAACCCAGACATTGGGTCTTGCCGGCACGTTCGTAGAAACTGGCGAGCTTGGTACTGAGATAGGCGGGGAAACCTTGATCAGCAGGCATCTCACCAAGACGACCAGAGATTTCACGCAGAGCCTCGGCCCATCGCGATGAAGAGTCAGCCATCATAGCCACGTTCATTCCCTGATCGCGGAAATATTCGGCTACCGTAATTCCAGTATAGATAGAGGCTTCTCTGGCGGCGACGGGCATGTTGGAGGTGTTAGCGATCAGTGTTGTTCGCTTCATGATGGGCTCCCTGCGCCCCTCAACCTCGATGGAAAGTTCCGGGAAGTCTTTCAGAACTTCAGCCATTTCATTACCTCGCTCACCACCTATAAGGATATATTATCAGTGATTGGCGTCGTATGTATATAATGAGGCGAATCATAACATTTGCCTCCGAATTTTACGGAAAATGTCCAGGTTCAGAGGAATACTCACATCCGACGTAAACGATCACATCGCTGTTGGAGAACTTGGAGACAGATTGCGAAATAACTGTTTTACCACACCCGAAAGCTCCGGGAATGGCGACGGTACCACCCTGTACACTAGGGAATAAGGCGTCCAAGACTCGTTGTCCGACAATGAAGGGGTTGCTAGCGGACAGTTTCTCGGTGGTGGGTCTGGGAACACGAACCGGCCACACCTGCATCATACCGTGTTCCGTCTTGGTGCCGTTGAATTCGATCTCCAGGATCTTTTCTTCGACGGTGTACTCGCCTTTGGGGGCAATCTTTGTGATGGTTCCCCTGGCTCTAGGCGGCAGCAGAATCTTGTGGACTTTGATAAAGGAGTTTTCGAAGACAGTTCCCCATACGTCACCACCTGAAATGTGGTCACCCACCTTCATTGTGGGTGTGAACTCCCATTTCTTCTCACGATCCAGGGCTGGCGCAGCGACACCACGGGGAATGTAGATACTCTGAGCCTGCTTCTGAATCTTCTCGAGTGGGCGTTGGATACCGTCGTAGATGTTATGTAATAAACCAGGGCCGAGCTCGACGGATAGGGGCTTTCCAGTTCGCTGGATAGGATCACCGACAGTCAGACCGGCTATTGGACTGTTGTTAGTAGTGTTTACTGCAAACCCGTGATAGTGAACGGGGCATACCAGTTTCCTCGTAGACCTGGATGGTGGCCTGGTCGGCGTTGATTCGAATGACCTCACCAATCAGTTCATCGTGACCGACTTTGACCTTGACCGGCATTAGTAGAAGCAGCGGAATGGGAAAGAGACGAGGTAGGTTCATACAAGCTCGTACATAGCAACACCGAGCAGATCTTCGGCAACAACGACAGGCCTGAGAGAAGCATTAGCTCAGTGTTTGGCGGATCTTGGGAGACGAAAGCGTTGTCCACGAACCCAGAGACGGAATAGACCCTGCCTACACTGCGGTATTAGCGAAATCATGGGAAATGCAAACAAGACAGCGGAAAGCATACCAGAATTGAGCCCATCATTGTCGCCATTAGTGGCTTTCGCAGACTGGCAAAAGCATCAGCAAAGATATGCTTGCGAGTGGCGGGGCAACACAGACAGCAAAGCTGTCTTTCAGCCCCAAGACAGATTGAGACGGGAGCTTACCGGGGCCATCTTGGAAGCTTGTGTGACTGGTTTCGAGGCCTGGGCAGCTTCAGGTAGGGATTCCGAAGGGATGGTAGGGCGAGGTGAAGCTGCAGGCGATGAGGCAGCAAGAGGTGGCGGTGCTGGTGTCGAAGGGGAGTTTGGAGATGTAGATGTAATAATAATACCTGCAGCAACGGTGCTCGCAGCTGTGGAAGCTGTCGGTGATGGCACGGGACTGCAGGTGGTAGGCAGGGATTGGGTGGAAGCTATAGCGAGTGCGTCGTTCACTAACCTCGCTGTGGCTTTAGCGTGTTCTGGCTGTTGCTGGTGGTGCTGGTGGTGCTGTTGCTGCTCCGACGCTGGCTCTGGGTCTAGCTCTACTGTAGGTACCTCTGATCCCTCCGAGTCTAGCGACGCAGACGCTATAGGTGTAGGTGTGGGTACATGTATGCTACTACCAGTATTAGGAGGGCTAGTACCTGTAGCTGTGGGAGTGCTGGGCCTGCTGCTGCTGCCACTGGTGTTGTTTCCAGCACTGTTCCCCCGAAGGAGATCCACTAGCGACGGCCGGGCCTTCAAGGTTGGTCGTAAGCCGAGCATCCAAGACGAGTGTACACTCTCCCTCTTGAGAAGCAATTGGTTGCTCGTCAAGACGCGGACAGAAGAGATGGCTGTACAGGTGGACTGGCTTTATCGTCAGGCAGTGTACGAACCAGGGCCAAAAGTCAAGGAAACGAGTAAATTGGTAAGAAGCGCTTCGCCCTCTGCGGGACTGCGACTGAACTGTTTAAATGGGCACGCGGTGGGCTGCTGCTACTGGCATGCTCATACCGTTTTTGTTGGCGAGGTGAGGAAGGTCGCGGCTCGTGGCGTGGGAAACTCGACGGTTCAGCTACGGCAGGTTATAAGTGGCTTGCCTTACCGCTTCTCTCTTTCGGGAATGAAGCTGAGACGACAATAAAGGTGCGCACGCAATGCGCCCGCCAAGTTCCAAGTTGTTTCTGCTTACCTTACACCTTGCCTGACCTACCCAGTGACACTGACTTAGACATCTGTCTAGGCACAGCCTCAAGCTTACCCCCGGCTTCCTTGATACTACTCTGAAAAACTGGGTCTCACGATGTAGACTAACCCAGCTAACTAATACCTCGTTCAAGGTGAAGAGAGAATCGGCCGTTCATTGTAGTTGTATATACGTTCTCAGGGCTACCTAGATGAATACATCTGTCACCCTTGTGACTATTAATTTTATCTGAAGGGGGATATACGGCGGACAACACTAGTATAATGTCGAAGTCACCCTGTGGCCTCGTGGCCTGTGACTTGTGACTTGGTGTGTGACCATTGCTTATCTAGTGTACATATCAAAAATGTAATCTATCTATCATAATATGCGGCCATTATCATCACCATTTATAAGCATCTCCAACCATACACGCATCTCAGCATCGTCCGCAACAGTTCCCAGTGTGTCGGCCAACACTGAGCCGCCGCACTCCAGGCGCTCCCCAAGCTTTGTACCACGAGTGGCAGGGACGCCTTCGGCCAGTCGACCAACCAGGCGAATAAAGCCAGGCGGAATGCAATTGTCCTGCGCTCTCCCAGCTCTGAGCTTACATATCTCGGCACTCCGGCATGCGTCATCACCGCATCCATTTGGTAGCCAACCCCTGCGTTTCCTAGCCATGAACCCGTCAAGAGCTGCTGGATCCTCCTCGAACTTTTCAGTCACTTCATGCCAGAACGAAGGGTCCAACTCCCTGGCTCTTTCCTTCGTCTTACCTTCCTCGATCTCCAAGGGTGCGAGAGGCGGGTTGACAAGGGCACCATATGTCTCTCGAGCTGAATAGTATTTCGTCCAGACTGGGCCCTCTGCAGACTGGAATGAGGAATCGCTCATATTCGCAAAGTACGTCGTAACATCAAGAACTCCGAATGTAACGGGATCTATATCATAGACTTGAAAGGCTGGATGACCTGACGTGGGCGTCATGGAGGGCCCTATCAAGGACACGGCGACAGCGTTCTCGGCAACGCGTTGGCTGTAGTTAGAATATGAAATTTCAAACTCGTCGAAATGGGTGTGTCCTGTGTTTGTAATTGGTCAGAAGCACCGGTCTTGGCAAATCAAACAAGAGCCACGCATCAGATATTTAGAGAACGTGAAGCGAACATACCAAAGAATAAGCCAGCAATGGTAGCTTCGTAACGGTTCACGATTTGATCAAGATAATTTGATGCATCATGAAATGCATCTCGCGCACCAAAGGACATGTGCCCAATGATATACACTCTCTCGCCCAGTTTCTCGGCCGCGTCTAGCTCGTCTATCAACCAGGCGAGCTGTCCACTTGCGTCTATTTCCATCGGCTCTTCATACAACCAGTAATTATGTACGTAGAAAAGATTCGTGTTAAGTGATATGATGCGCAAGTTGCCGCCGGGGTATTTCGTCGAGTATGCGCCAAACTTCCTTGCCGTGTGAACAGCACGAGGCTCAACCCATCTCGTCCATGAAGTGGATAAAACATCGTAAAGCCATTGCGTAGAGGAGCTCACTGATAATGGTGGGTACGAGTTTGCCGGGGACGCCTCGTGGTTCCCTGCAGTTCCATATACCAGAAAACCTGCATCAGCCATACGCGTGTAGGCATCAGTCACGTCAAAAGTGTTCTGTATGGTTGTAGTATTCCAAACCGCATGGTCAACAATGTCACCAGTAAAGAGCGCGAATGCCGCATCAGGTACCAGTGTTCGTATAGCTCCATACATACTCATTTCCAAGCTTACTGGTGAGTCACATGTGTGCTCGCCGTGGGGCCCGGCTGGATGGAACGTATGTCCAGGAGCGGGTTCATCAGAGTAACTTCTATTACGAGGTTAGAAATATCAACATCTCAACTTTCCGATGGTCATGCAGATTGGACATAGCTTATTCCACTTACCTACAACAAATGAACTTCGTGCAATTTGTATCAGCCCCCTCAGTATACCAAGGATCAATACTGTAGTACTCGAATGTAAGATATCAGTTAAGACCATGGAATGCAATTAGAGTTGTTGAAAGTTTCTGAAATATAATTATGAAATAACGGAACCAAGACGATATCGAGAATAACTCACTGAATATCGGAAATATGAACAACGCGCAGTGGGCGCTGCCCACTTGGTTTCGGTCTCCGGGTCTTTGGCTTTGGTGACGGAAAAGCGAATTCATGTTTCTCTATCTCGGGGAACGAGCACATGCCAAACAGCGCGACACAAATGAGCCTCGACGTCTTGGACCCAATGTGCAAGCCCCGGAGACTCTTCGCTATAATAGGACCTTCAAGAGCAATAGATCCCTCACAGACGTCATCGTCCGCAATCTAGGATGTTATGATCAGCTTACGGAACTCTTAAGAAATCAGCAAGTCAAATGCGAAATTCTAAAACGCAAGGTATAGGTATAGACAGTTGTTTGTTTACCTTCAGTCGTTTACATGCCGCCGTCGCCAATGTGACGAAGAAATCGTCACCTCGCGTAGCAGCTAGTTTGAGCTGGAAAAGCGTAGCCTAGAAGTCATCTTTAGTACCGGACACACCACATATCAAGATCAGGTGCACAGGTAGGCCAACGAACCTCACAGGCGCCGCAGGAGACGGGGAGTGTCTGCGTTTCCGGTACCGCGCTCTCCGGCGTGCCGCGGTCAACCTCGGGGTCAACTAGAGGTACCTGCGTCCCAGAGTCATAACGCAAGAGCTCGCCAAGGGTCTGGACCTGTGCTTCCGCGGCGACCGCCGCCGCCGCCGCAACGATGGTGAAGAGAAAAAGTGGTGTGCGCATTATGGCGAGACCGATCTCTCTTTCCCCCGTCTCCCCACGCTCGCTACTACTGAGGTGGTATATAGGAAGGGAGATGGCTAGGCACGTATGTACGTGACGATATCTGTGTGTCACCGTGGCTACACAAATGCAACCGCCCGTGCCCGCAGGCAGTGACTGATCAGTAAAACGTGTAATTTCATGCACAACGAGAAGATGCAATCAACACACCCCGTCCCTTCTCGTTCAAGGTTGTCAATTCTAGTCCCCAGAGCAACGGGTTCCGGCCAGCATAAGTGTGAATCCCTACACCTACGCTTCGGTGTAACAAAGGCGTGCATGTATCGAGAATTCCCCGATGAGTATCTCAGTTTCGTAGTAGATGCTCAAGGCATCGTAGTCTGTAAACGAGACTGGACTGGTGGCGGCGGCCTGTGCTCGCGAATGAGCGGGTTGGTCAGCCATGGCCCAATGTGCAATTGCGTAACCACTCGTCGTGGATATCGCCCCGCTTGCTAGACGTGATCCCCAGACTTACTATGTAAGTAACCAAGACACCTAGGTCGGATACTCATTCATGGGAATACCTATTTCACTGCGTAGTGAAAGTAACCCAGATGATCTATATCATCTGTCTTTTCGACCTCGCAATTCTGCCTCATGTCTCTCGTTTCAGAGACACAGAAGGCAACCAAACTAAGCTATCTGCCCATCACAGACATTTCTGAGACCATCAGCACATACATACCTACGTACTGACTCAGCTTTACCACGAACCCTTAAAGACCCTCGCATGCCACACACGCTAGTTCCCGTTTCCCCTACAATTAGCTTCCTGCTCTAGAGTGTAGATAGTGTACCTAGTTCGGACACAACGTGCAGAGTGACATGTATGGACCTATCGTGGGAGAGCTGGGACGGTGGGTGGGGAGCAGCCAGCCCATCGCGTGTTGTATATGCAATACACCCTCACCTCTCCTGCATGACATACATACATAATACATGAATGAACATCTGGGCAATCGGGGTGTGATTGAAATCTGCTCGTCCTCCATGCCCATCACATCCAACCCGCAGATCCCCTCGCCCTCCACCAACCCCCTTGCCCCGGAAGCCGTCTGCAACCTCCATCTGGTACAATGCTTGCCTTCAAACATCGTAGAACGTGCCATATATGTACTGAATATGCCACAGGACAGCGAGCAGGTAGGGATGTAGGTAGGTCGGGCGGGTATGTACCTGGCTTGCTTCACGTCACACCCTAGACAGATACTACCTACCTCATCTTCTTCGTTGAGTTGCTGGCTGCCGTCGCGTGCCTTGTATGAACGTTCCCCTCCCTTGCCCCAAAGCTTTTCCCCCTCGCGTAGGCAAGGTGGCTTGCTGGCTGCTCAGGTACACTAGTAGGCATCCCGTATCCGGCTTTCCGCTTTCTGTTCACCTACCTACGTGACACTGCATGCGCCGTAGTTCCTCTGTCTCCATCCCTCGTCACATCTTGGTAATCCGGCCATCGCTCAGGGATGTTTCCCACGTATAGGGAGCTTCCGCATCCAACGACCCAAAGGGGGCAAGGTGCTGTTCCGGGTGTGCAGTTGATGCGCTGTTTCAAATATACGAAAATCATCGTGAAGAAAAAAGACAGGTGAAATGAGATATCAGAACCTGGGTTAGATGCATTCTAACGCTTGCTATCCCATGGGAGAGTACGTGAATATACAAAAGCGGCGGAACCGTGGATCGCTCCCGACTGGCTCGCCGTTCAACTGGGCTTCAACCGACGCAAGTAGATCTACCTAGATGTAGCAGGCAGTCATATAACCTCGCATACTACGCCTATTGAAGTTTCCCTGATCAAACGCCTAACAATAGTACATAATCCGAAAGGTTTTTTAAGGCTTGAGATGCGAACCTCACAATGTCTCCTCCCGATGCACGAACACCCCTTCCCAATGATATAAAAAATCCACTTTATCCGATTCACCACGCCTAAGTTTTTGGGTAATGCGTAAGTCATAGATAATCGTAAAGACGTAAGCCGCTCTCGTGGAATGCTTTTCGTTCCAACACCTCATAGCTAACAAACCGTTTGACATATTCATAATTTGTACAAATAAACATGCCACCCGTTGAAGCCATTCTCATGCAACGGAGTTTCTTTTCCTTATCACTTTTCTTTCACGAGAAGTGGTCTCAACACCTCAAGAGCTTTCATAGACTGCTCATTGGACAATATCACAGCGCCCGCACGTGCAGTTGAGAGATATGACAGCTCGGCACTAACACCCGTCTCTATCATATGCATCTCCTCGACGAGCTTTCCGGCCACGCCAGAAACGATTCCTGTGGCCTCGAGAGGTAAATTAACGAGGTCGAGGAATATAGGTACAAGGTCGCCCTCGGTATCTCCGACAAGAGAGTCGCCGAAGACATGGAGGAGAGTCTTGTCTATTAGCAAAGAGGGGGCATCCTCTAGTGCTAACGTGATAGACAAAAATTTTGGTTGGCCAGCCAAAACTGCGATAAGGCTTGTATATAGCTTCGTATCCATATGATCAAGCCAGCTAGTCCTGTGTCCATTGCTAGCCGTTGACCAGCCTTGATTTGTTCGCCGGGCGCCGAAGTCAATCAGCTCAGATACATCTCGGCCAGAACACTGAACAAGGCTAAGACCGTCACATATATACGGGATCACATTCCGCTTCGTGAGTAAGTCAAAGGTCCTCCTTTGTAGCTCTGCGACGCTGGATGGCGGAGGTGTCGATGGTGGTTCACTACCTTGACTCTTCGCCCGACCATGTGACATGACGGTTGGTGATACGTAGGAATCTTCATCCTCGATACATTCAAAGCCCCGAGCTAGCAGAGCTTGTACAACTGTGTCTTTCTTCTTCTTTGGTACCAATATGAAATCAGAATAGTACGTCGTGATAAATAGAATTGGAATGCCAGCCAGTGCCAGGGGTGACGTTAGTTCCAAGACCCGATTTCCTGCGTCCATCCCCGCACTGATAACGGAGAGAACTAGGTAAGCGTCTTTCGATATGGTGACACGTTTTGCAACATCTCGCGGCAACCGATTGACAACAGGCTCAAACACTGTCTTGGCCCAATTGCTGTGACACACGACCGAGCATTCGATGGGCGTTATGCTGATGTTAAGGAATGTATGTCTCGTGTTATTCCCGAGCCCATCTTCCCCATTGATTGTACCGGCCTCACCGGCACCTTGGGGCAGAAGCACCTGGACTATGGGCTGCAAAAAAGTCGGATATAAGTCTAGAGGAACATGTACTAGGCTGAAGGTTCCCTCCTGGATGTTTTAACCGTAAGCATTTCGACTACATCGTCTCGTGGCTGCTGTGCATGCACAGCATGGCCAGCTCAACTCGCATGCCGCAACGCAGTTCTGGCATGCTTCGAGGTACTATGTGATGTGACAGAAGATTTCTCACATCAAAACCACAGGCGGACCTCGTCATCGAACACGAGTAACTCCCACGAGTTATTGTGTCAAATTGAGCAGCATTGAAGAAGCAGAGAAGTGAAGAGGGGCTTGCTCACTAGAAATGATATTTGGGCATTCATTGTATCGCCACTGAAATGAAGCCGCCGTGCGTCCCAATTGGCGCCAAGCACTTCCCGAATGTCGGAAGCACCCTCTTAAAGGCACCCACGGGCGTTCCCCTAGTATAAAGCCGGTGTAAATGATGATTGGCGAAGACCGAGAGAATCGCAACCAGTGTAGGACGCCCAAGACAGCATGTATTGCTATGCGAAATCCGTTGTGACTTGTAAATTGAAGTTCCAAATCCCATATTTCTTTATTATTGTTAACGGGGAAAAAGGTAGTCTGGGGAGTCAGGGTCTTGGCTCGGCTTTGGACGAAAGTGAGGCCAACGCCGACGTCGTGGTGTACACAGAGAAATGAGTCAGCCGAAATAGCTATGATGGCAGATAGGGCTGTTAATCGGAGCTTCTGTGGACACAAGTGAGAAGATGGGAAGTTGGGGCTAGTGTGGTCTGCTCCCTACTACTTAAGGTATGAGAAAAGGACGCCGAGACTGGAGTGGAATTGGGTGGGAGCAGGAGAGCAGAGAGATTTGACGTACAGACGAAGTGTAAAACTAACGGGCAATCTAGCCCAGTAGTCCAGCGCTAGAGGGCGGGAAGGGTTCAAGATAGCTATCGTAACTAGGTCTCACCAGGTCTCACGACAAAGTTTGTCGAGTCAGGGCGAGATAACGCAGCATTGTTGGCGCCACTTGAACTTTGAATGGTGGAGTTTAGATAGATCGGCACGGCATTGGCGTTGTTGCACCATGCCATGCCATGAAGATGTGTTTTGTCGTGGTTGCTTCCCTGTCTGGCTGATGTGCGGCTGCAATGTCGCTGCACCTGCAGAGCACCCAAAGCAGATCTCTCCTTGGACGACGATGTCGGATGTCTCTTCCCTGCCTACACAACGCCAGAGGCAAAGGGGCCGGAATGTGCGAGGGGGCAACTGTACTGTTATGTACTGTGATATGAAGTGAGGGGCACGGAGGCTTAAACAAGTACGGTATTGGCTTTGGTGCGCTTGTTTGCCCTGGACTCTAGGCTAGAGAGGCACGGGGACAAGACTTGGTCAATAAAGCAACTTGCTAGAGCACTAGAGTTGTGGTGCTTGGGACCACGGTGACAGACCGGCGTCCTAAAACCGGTCTACTACTAGGTATGTAGTTACCTGAGATAAGCAGGTTCGGCAAGGCAAGCAGACAGGCGGCTGAGTTGAGTTGAGTTGAGTTGATATTTCAGTGTGTAGATAGCTAGGTAGGTGAGTTGACTTTAATAATAGCTAGGGACCGTAGTCTCCGCCGCCATCGTCATCGTCGTCATTATCATTATCACGGCCGTCAGAATACGCTGTTGTTCCTGGGCAGCAAATATGGACTGCGTAAAGGGCAATTCGTCATGCAAGCCATCTGCGTCTTCCCTGAACAATCCTGAATAGGGTATCCCGCAGACAAGACGTAAGGGGTGAAAACAACAACTCCCGCCATGGCTGTTCCCGCGGCATTGGCTGCAGTGTGCGATCTAGTTTGTTTCGGGCGTATCTCGCAGCAACGCATCGAAAGAGCGGATATATATGATATTGAATGCCTACCGGTACCTACCTACACACTTGGGCACTACATACGGTATGTAGTCAGTAAGGAGAGGGGCGTGTGTGCTGGAGGAAGGAATATCTACATTAGCGATAAGAGTACATACATACCTAGTATATCACGGTGGAACTACCTGCCTAGTAGTAGGTAAATACTAAATAGTACAATTCCACTTACGCCGGCCTTACTCCCGCATACATGGAGACAGGAAAGGATCTTCCACGTTTCCGGGCGTGGGGGGTTGTTCTTCTTGCTGTTAGTCTCAGATGCTGAGATGGTTTGGAGTAGGTAGGTACAGGTTATATACCTAGTACACTTCCCAAGTTACCCGGAGGGCTCGTGGGATTCTAGAGCCCTACATGTACCAATACAGTAATACTGTAGTTACCTCCTAACAACATTACACGGTACTACTGCTGTAGGCATTTGCCTACCTACCTAGGTACTGTATCATCCTCCCACACCAAGTAAGACCCTACCAAGATACTAACCCAGTCCCTACCTACTAGGTAAGCACCTAGTTTCTGCCCTAACTTACACTTGTCCATTGTAGAGTACCTACTTACATAGGTAGTGAAGCGGCTCGTTGCAGGATTGGTCCTACCTGTGCGCAGATACGTACTAGTATTTACATGTACGAAGTATGTACTATGTAAGCAATCCATGTAACAACGGCAGCCAAAATAGTATCGAACTTTGGGAGGGATATATATGGTACTAACTATGTACTCTATGGCAGGCACTGTAGGAGATATGGTATGTATTTTATACCTGACTACATAAGTCAGTCGGTACTGTACCTGCTGTCCTTAAGCACACACAAGTTGGAGAGGGGCTTGCTTGGCTGGGTATAATATTCTCTATTACGACCTCAATGTTGCTTACCGACTTACTACGTCGTAGCTAGGCGCAAAACAACTCAAGCCCTATCACATTCACATTCACAACCGTCATTTGACCATCCGCCACTTCAGACATCCCCCCAAGATGGCCATGTAGGTATACACCGGTCCAGATCGTGGCCACCTAGGTGCATATTCAGCTAGTATATAGGTACCTACCTACTTACATAGTTGCTGATGCAAGCATTGCTCTGCACAAGAGGCGCATTGACGCCTTCCTTGACACCTTCCGAGGTCCTCGGCAACGGCAGGTGTAAGTCTAGTGTAGCTGGACATTTCTTGCAACTTGGAACAAATATGTACTAGCGATTGATATATGTGTTTCTGGGAAACAAAGCATATACCTAGGTATAATCTTTCAAACTTGTTCCTTGCATTGCCGAGGGAATATTAAACCAACTTCCGCTCAAGCAACTCGTATAACAAACAATCATCTGCACGACTGAACCAAGTGCGGCAATTGAGTCCTTGGAACCACCTCATCTCGCCGGCACCATGTGGGAATTGGAGATTGGGGGTTTCGTCCGCTAGTTCACGATACTCCACTTGTTGAAGCCCCCCGCGGCGCCTGCTGGGTAGCGTACGCACGTACGCCAGCTTCGCTGGCAATACCACCAAAGTTTCGGCCTGCTTCGTAGTTATGGCGTGATATATGGCTGTCGTAGAGAGCTTTCGCTGCAAGAGCTAGGATTCTTGCGTGGGATGAATTCCCTACATCATCGCCGTCTCCTTCATTCCTAGCATGGTCAAGGCTAGACAACAGCACCAGGTAATCCAAGATGTCGTCACAATCACGGCTTATTGCGGGCTTGGCAGATTGAGGACTCCATACCCAAATTCGCAGCTACTTTGTACCATCAAGAATAATGTAGTTGGTTCGTTCAAGCGTCACAGCAAAGAGTACACGTTTAGTGTCATCAATGGCTTCGATCTCGACGCCATGGTCCTCTTTGTCGACTAACTGATAATGGTGAGGAGATGCCTCTACAGTACATATATGTTCCAGCCAAAGCTGATAAAAGTACCAGTTGCTTGGATTGGTGTTCTTGGCCAATGACCTTAGTCCATGCAGGTTCATGCATGGGGTCAAATGACCAATATGTATCATTTGGCGGGGACACAATACTGGTTCGGCTCTAAAAAGCCCTGATAGCAATGATCGGTCAATGATAGGAATTTCATGCCGTTTTGAAAGTTGCCTAGCTTCGAGCCAGGATAGGCCGCGTAACATCAGCTAATGCTTCCATTATGGGCCGCTGACGACATGTCTTCGGCCGAGAAAGTAGGATTCTCCCGGCCGTCTCAGGGCTGCGGTTTCTTGACACCAACAACAACCAGGTTCCTCGGACTCTGGCGGTAGTCAAAAACGGTTTCAGCCCAGGCATCCTGTACCAGGTCGGAGTGCTGCTTTAGGAAAAGCCACCTATCCGTAACGATCAAAGACTCGACAACCGCCGCGCTAAACGCCATCAACGTCCAGACAGCGCTGAGTTCTCTCTTGCGGGGTCCGTATTGGCGCTCATACCTGGCAATCTCTTCGTCGGTGATGTCACTCATCTTTTCCTTTACGATGTCCCACTGCTCGCGGTGGTCGGAAACGGTAGTCAGCTTAGTGACTGCACCCCGAACGTAAGCGTGTAGCGACTTGTAACAGGATTTACTGAGTGACCCGAGTACGACGGGATTGGTGCTCATGTTGAATGGACTCTGAGATGAATCGTCACTCACTCGTGTGCCATCGTGATATACTTTCGAAATGATGCCACGATCAAGAAAAATCTTCTGCAAAACTGCACGAAAGAAATGCCGAGTGAAGAAGCCATCGCTCTCAGCTTCTGTCCAATTCGCTGGAGCCTGACACGCCATCATTCGAGCAGTAATGTTCAGACGGATGCCATCGCCTCGATAGGTACACAGGCGATCGCTCAGAGGAAACCCGTGAGGATCGTGTGCGTTTGATTCCCTAATCACCCGGCCATTCAACGCTTGAAGACTGGGTCGCATGTAGGGATGCTTGTAAGTTGGCGGCCCTAGTTTCTCAGTCAACAAGTTGTAACAACAGCCCACAATAGCGATAGCTTGAACAGACGGGTTGAGAATTAGCGAGCGGATCCCATGATGAGAAAGATTTCCACATGAGTGAATCGAGATCGCCATCAGCCTAAGATCCGCTTGGGTTTTGTCTGACTCCAAGTGGGTGGCTTCTAATTTATCAATAACATCTTTAAGATCTCCAGATTCTAACCGTCCTTCTATGTAACGTATAAATCCCTTGCCTTCTTCTGGAGTGTAGACAGTCTCGAATTCGCTCCGGGGTCTCAAATCAGCCGCGTAACCTTCGGGGATTTTGATAACTTTGGCGGCCCTTTTCAATGCGCGCTCACCCCGTTGGTCCTCTGGGGTTATACTATCGAGCTGTTGTAACCAGAGCTTCTTGTTTCTAATTATCTTGGGCTTCTCCGCGACGCCTGCGATCGAGTCGAGCATTTTGGCACCGGTTATGTTGTGCTCTCTCCCCTCGACAGCGACAATTTGCTTGTTATATGGAGCACTCGCCAGAGCTCTGCCGAGATAGTTTTGACCACTGCCAAAATCGACGAAGTGCGTAATCCTATTGTCAAACTCGGACTCTATATCTTTGGCGAGTTGATCCACATAGCCCGCAAAATTTCTCACTTCGTGTACTTTCTTTGGCTTCATCCCAACCGACATCTTCCATGTCAATTTAGGAAGCTTTTCTTCACTTATAGAGAGCTGTCGTGCCAAGGAGAATTTCCTGATATCCTTGATGTATCTTAACAGACTCTCAGGTAGTCGGGGCTCTAGAAGTGAGTCAACATCTTCCCTCAGAAGAATGTCTAAAAGCCTCATAGGATCGCACTGTAGGAGCCATGGCTGCCACTCATCAGGTATGACTGAACTGAAAAGTCCGGGTTCACTAGTAAAAAAGTCTAGGACGTGTACGCCACCGCATAGAATTTGAAATGTATCCGATGTAGTCACAAACTGCAGAAGATTGTCGACGTACTCTTCTGAGGTAGCCCAGCAATCGACGTAGGGAAGCGGTTTAGATGGTATCATCCTTAGACTGTTCTATGATCTTCAAAATTCTGGATGTACTTTGGATGAATTGTTGAAACTTGCACCTGAAATTCTAATCAGCATGCTTGGGTTGTAAAACTGTCCGCTGCTGACAGCTGGCAAAGCTGGCAGCTTGTAGCTACACGTCATCTAACTGAGCCAGACCACGACTATGCAAGATGTTTTGTATGTCGCATTTACACTACAACCTCTCAAACCCCTTATGGTTATTATAGATCGCTGGCAACGTCATAGAGTGCACAGATGTAGGCATTAGATGATTGCGCAAATCTTCAACCCGGCAGGATGATGTCCTCAGTTAACGAGGAGGATCCTTTCCTCCAGGTCCAACAGTACGTAACACCCAGTCAACCTCCAATTTACCTTGTCTTCTAGAATGCCAACCGCCCCAAACATATAGAGATGTTCTTGCGCAGATGCAAAACGCCCGACCGCTTTTCGCCTCTTACCTCCGTATCCGCAGCCTCAGCAGCACACCTACACAGTCTCCCGAAGTCGCGTCGGCGCGCTCAGATCTCGAATCCGCGCTTTCCACATTGGCCGAAGATCTTGCAGATCTGGTCGAATCTGTGCGTGCCGTTGAATCGGACCCTTCTCATTATGGACTGTCTGCGCACGAGGTCTCGCGCCGGAAAAAGCTAGTTGATGAGGTTGGCGGTGAAATCGAGGACATGCGCGAGGAGCTAGAGCGCCGAACCGCCACACTTGCCTCCTCTTCCGGCCCTTCGGGTTCATCGAGAGCTGCGGCCGCAGCTAGGGCGGCAGCGAATGAAGACCTGCCACCTCCGAGCGCCTTCGCTCTTGACGAAACTGGCTCTGCGCAAGGTGACGACAACTACGCCGAGTTCGAGCACCAGCAACAGCTGCAGATGATGCGGGAGCAAGACCAGCAGCTAGATGGGGTATTTGTGACAGTCGGAAACCTGCGGCGACAAGCAGATGACATGGGACGCGAGCTCGAAGAGCAGCATGAGATGTTGGAACATGTAGATACCCTTGCAGACCGTGTTGGTGGAAGGCTGCAGACGGGTATGCAGAAACTCGGATATGTAATGCGGCGGAACGAAGACCGGTATAGTAGTTGCTGCATTGCGGTACTCATCACAGTCTTAATTATCTTATTGGTATTATTGCTTGTATTATAGTCACTAGAGTC
Source organism: Xylaria bambusicola (assembly GCF_022495145.1). NCBI lineage: Eukaryota > Fungi > Ascomycota > Sordariomycetes > Xylariales > Xylariaceae > Xylaria > Xylaria bambusicola. The sequence continues at coordinate 574,762 of NW_025953557.1, read as the reverse complement.
TCATTTTGCGCTTCAAGCGAGCAATGGCGTGCGGGAGTATTCACTTAGTTGCATGAGCGATAGGAAACCGATCAACCTCTTACACTTATGATTCCCACAGATTTTTGTCTTCCAAGCAATGTCAATCTGTACATTTCCTGCCAAGACTGAACTTTGGACGCCGGATATATGCTATATAACCTCAACGCCAGTTTGATACAAGGTGGTTTCCCAGACCGGTAATTTATATCATGTCCCAAAGTAAATGCAATGCCATGACTACTACAGCTTAATCCTTACAGTTCTAGTCCGATATCTCGTTTCAACATCTGTGCAAGAACTTGCAAGCCAGAAGTACCCGGTGTTTTAGCCTGCGCTTTATTGGGGAAATCAACCAATGCCAAGCGAAGAGCAGCAATAGCGGCACTTCCATAGAAGTAGATGAAGCGCTCCTCATATATCTCGATCATGCCGCGAAGTACCACACACTGGGTATTGGAGATCTCGGCGGGAGGTGTGTTGACAACTTTCGCCAAACTTGTCCAGTATTTAGATGGCGGCCAGGGATTTGTGTTAGGAGATCTCGAGAAATCGCGGAGGGAGATTGCCGCGTATCCCACGGCAAGGCCTTTCATCCTATCGATATGTTGTTGTTCTGGTGCCCACCCAGTCCCGTCTCTCCTCCATCCGAGTCTCGCGCGGCCCTGCTCTGTGCTTTCGCTGCCATGGTAGCCAAAGAGGACAGGACACGCCACTCGATATTTAGCCATCAGAATATCTACGAGAGTTCTACCCCTCCAATGGTAGAATTTGTTGGAAAATATTTGAGCGGCAATCACACCAAGAGGGTCAGCTGCTTTTGGTTGAGCGCCGCACTCATTGATGAACTGGTTAATAATGGTTTTAGCGAAGATATTGAGAAGATAAAGGAAGAGCGAAGGAAGCTGCGCCTCATTGCGTAAAGCCCCCTCCATTGGTCCCCGTTCGTCTATGACATATTGAGAAGGGTCCACCATTGCACTCGGAACGCTGCCACTAAGTGACTCTTCTAGTAGCTTCTGGATTGTTGTGATCTTGATAAGTTAGCTTTGTTGAATAAGGATAAAGACGATCAGCGATCAATTACTCACCTGCTTCTTGTTGGCTCCCTTCTCCGCGACGATTTGACCTAAACTTTTCCTCAGTTCTCGCCTCATGTCTCCCATCCGAGCTTTAAGTGGTGGCAGTGTTTTGGCTTGTTCGGCCAAAGAGGCGCGCAGCTTTTTAAGATTCTGATGTATCACTACATATTGATCAGTTTGTGGTTTGGATGCCGGCCCAACTGACTGAGCATTTTGTGAAGTAGCAGGCTTGAGGAAAGAACTTGGTGTTGGCGAAGTAGCAAATGGCGAAGATTTAGGTTGCCCCTGTGGAAGCAACTGTGCCTGGTCGGGCGAAGCAAGCTTGATCCCATTTACTGGTGGTGTTGGGACATTTAATGACGGCTGAGAAGTGATAGGCGGCTCCTTTTCTGTGGTCAATACCGGCACCGGCTTGTTAAGCGAGTTTGTTGCTGTTATCGAATTTGATGGCCCGGAGCCATTTGGTTGAAGTGTAGAGGTTGGCTTGGGTGAAGAGGCTGGGGGTTCCTCTGGTGGCAGTTTCGGTACCGTCTTCAATTTCAAGGCCCGTAGTCGCTCTTCTTCGGCGCGTAACCTCTCCTCGTTACGAATCCTATCCTCTTCTCTTCGCTGCTGCTGGATGATGACCTCCTCGCGTTCTTGCAGACGGCGGTGTTCCTCCTTCAACTCGTGGTCCTTAAACACCCTAATGGCGGCATCGCGAACGCGTTCGTGTTCGGCTTGAGCAGCAGCTAGGGCATCTTGGTGGCTCAACTCAGTATGCCTATTCTCAGCAAGAATGTCAGATATCCGAGAGCGGGACGGGCTACTCCATTGTCGCGATCGACGCGTCGCCGGGGATGAACCAGTCATGGCGCTTGACGATCAACGAGGTTATAAGAGGAACATAGTAGAAAAAAGATGGCACTGAGAGCAATAAAGACCTGTCTGCACTCTAATCCACTGCGACAGCCAAAGAGAATAGACACCAGGTACCGGCACCGGCAGAACGGGACGAGAGCTCAGAAAGCAAGGGTTGCTCAGATCAACGCCAGTCAATGGTACGGTACTGCCCAGCATGCTCTTTCACCGCTCACTGCTGCTAAGAATACTTGGGATGATTGGCTGGGAGCCAGCCGACGCGCTACAGGTTGAGTGGGTACACACACAAAGGCTATCTAGGGGTAGGTACATGGCATAGGTACCTAGGTACTTAATTAAACATGAGCCATTGTTATATCTAGGTACCTACCTAAGCTACTAGAATCATGTAACAACCTCTTTGTTCTTTTTCCAGGATAACAACCACATGCATATGTGTACTTTGCGAGGTTGATAATTGATCCCAACTAAACACAGATACCGAACCAGAACAAAGAAAATGAACTGAAGGGTGATTTATAACTGCGTCGAAGCCGAAGGGCATTAATCCCCATAACCATTCCACAAGTACTTAAGCACATTCAGCTATCAATCAATCAAAATGGCCATTGAATTGACATTCGATACACTCCTCAGTGTGAGCTCTTGCCTAAGCCCAAGGGCCTTACTGAGTTTAGCAAGAACCAGTCGAACCTTGACCGAGCCATTAGCAAAAGCAGCTGTCAGAGCAGCCCTAATGGTTCGATCCAACCAAGTTCCGAAGCCCATCGCTCACGCCATCGAGCACGGAGATCTACCGCTTCTTTCGCTTTCACTTGCCACCCTCGATACTTTGTATTCGCAGGGCTGGCGTTGGCCAGGTCTTTACACAGGGGTGTCGGAAGAATTCTCGCCTTAGCAGCAGCGCACAATTTAGAATCATTGAAGTTTCTGTTAGAAAGGTATCCGCTATGGCCGGCATCGTCAACACAAGCGTTACCGCAGCTTGTTATTGACCACCGTTTGTATTCCTTGGGGGACAGCCTCTTCACCCCATCTTTAGTTAACGACCGAAACACAGACCTGGTGCGCAATGCTATCCAAGCGGCTAGGTACGACTGTGCCAGTTTTCTTCTTCAGGAATACCAGCCGTCCCTGTTTCCTACCGGCTTCAAGCTAAATGGCGATCCACTATATTTTGCTTCGGCTAGAACTCTCGAGTTTTTAATTACTCACAATGCTGACCTTGGTGTTGATGCCCTTCACAGTGCAGTTGCTTCAGGAGACAGTACAGACTCTCGCGTTTTCGATATACTCCTTGACATGGGATATGATATTAACGCCCCCCGCCATAGCTCAGCTAACCATTCTACAGGGCAATTGATCACACCTCTCGGCCTCGCGTGTGATCGACTACAGCAAAGGAGCGTTGACCTTCTCCTCCGTGTAGGTGCGAAGCCAAACGGGGTAGGTGACAGTTTTTGGATCAGAAAAGTAAGCTATTTCGATACGTTCCAGTATTTCTCGCCAAGCCCTATTCTTATCATTCTACTATCAAGTAGGTGGATTGCTCTGGACTTTCGAGAGCTTGGTAAAAGATTCATAATCTGTTTTCAATCACTGCTTCGGCATGGGCAGTTATAACTCTAAACTTCACGGAGGTCCTCCTATTTAGGGCACGGGTCGTCATTCGTAAGCAGATAATGGAAAGACCTGGTTTCATTCTACCAAGCTACGCCGACCAACCAAACGACCTGAATGAAGGGGTCCGTTCACTCTTAAAAGCACTAGAAGGTGATAATGTAACAGTGGCGCCATGGGATCGTGTTTATGAGTTGGTCTCTGATATAAAGCTGTTACACGTGTAACCTCTGTGCCGGTTGAAGAATGCAGTTCGCCTTGCACTTCGGCCGTACGAAGGACCATTGCAGGCTGTTCATGACCTTCCAAGACATGCAGGCAATATTGGGTGATATTGGAAAGTGAGGTTATACAGACTTCGCTTCTTGAAACAGACCCTAGAGACCCAGGCGGTCTGGGCTGGCAGATTATTTGTATATAGAGTCATCTCAAGCCACCAACAGCCGAGAAGGAGTTGGTTGGTCAAGGACTACTGCAGCCCTAGTTGATCATTATAATCAGAATCCTCAGTTCCAAGCCCAGTTCAACTGCCCTTGTTATAAAAGCCAGCTTGGAGAGAGAAAGTTCAACAAACGAATGGTAAGACCCAACTTCTAAAGTTCTTCCGTCACTTTCAAGACTGTCACGGAGATCTCCCTGGGCCAGCACAGTTACAACATCCCTTCTCATATGCAATACCAGACAGGTATTGTACGCATGGCGACTTTGGCTAAATTTTCTCTATTGAATAAAAAACTTCATGTAATCGGCACCAAATTTTGCCTTCTGTCTACACACTCAGTCTGGAGCATGGTTTGTAGTGACTCCGAACATAGCAGGTATTACAGAGTAGAACACAAGTGTCGAGAGCGTGAGTAGAACTAGGTAGTGTCTGTCTATTGAAAGATGGCAGGATTAACAAAATAGTTTACTAAAATGTGCTTCTATACATTGTCTAAGTATGCATTTTAAAACCACAAAAAAAAAGTAGTTATACGGGCTTTATAGGCGGGAGAGACGATGAGAGAGCATGGAACCTAAGCTGCTGCCTAATAAGGCAGCCAGCCACTCTGACATCCAGACGGATAATATCTTTTAAACGCAGCCTAATCATACAGTATTGTTGAAAAGAGTTTATAACATTTCCCCGAGAATATTTCTAATGACCACATTGAACGTTCCCTACTAAAGTTCGAGGTACTAGCAGAAAATGCCCTTAAAGCGAGGACTAGAACGTGAATCTTGCGATTTCTGCTTTCGACGGAAGATAAAGTGCGACCGTTCTTCTCGCGCTGCATCGGGGCTCCCAACTTGCTCCCAGTGTGATTGGCGCCAGACGCGTTGCACTTTCGAATGTGATGACATCCGTATTCAGCGAAAACAGAAAAGCTCGCCTAAAAAGAGGATGCTTGGTGTCAGCATGTTGACTGAGACAAACCCCGTCCAACGAACAAAATATACTTTGACCAGCGACAATGAATCAGCGTCTCCAGGAAATTCAGCCTTACCCCTTGGAAATGCTACATCACCTCTTCAACTTCATGATGCTGCCACCACTACTGCTTCTAATGTCTCCCGTCCATCAAGTAGTGGTAGTACTGTTGTTCTATCCACTCAAAGCTCAGTAACAGTTTCTCAGTTGCCACCATGCCCAGACTTTGCATTCGAGCTCAGTCCCAATAGTCTTGCATTTCTTGACTCGATTTTCCCAGACGCCCAAGATACACCAGAAGTTGCTTCACAGTGGAATAATATGCCAAGCCTCTCTCTACAATCAATTGACGGCCCGCAGGAAATTCTGTCTTCAACTCAAAGCCCCTATTTTTGCTTAGATATCCCAGCAGGAATCCTAGATACAGCGATAGACGCATATTTCAACTTCTTTTCCTTATCTCTCTCCTTCCTCACGAGAGATGGCTTCATGGCTGACTACAAGGCGCACCGGGGTAGCCCTGCGCTCGTATTCGCAGTCGCTTGTCGAGGCTGCCCCTTTGTTCGGGTCGCAGAGAAATGGTCACTGCAGCAGCGTCTTGCTTCAAGATTCAGGAAATCGTTTCTTCAGGCACGGGGGTCAACATCAAGCAGCCATATTGTGAAACTCGATGATCTGGAGGCTTTAGCACTCATGGTGGACTTTGAATATGAGACACCAGAGGGAACGACTACATCACTTCAGTCGCAGCTGGAAAGCTTGCTGCTAACACACGATTCACTTGTCGTGATGACGTTACAGTATCGCATTGATACCTGTATGACAACAGAAGCAGGATTATCTACTACCCTTTCCAGGGCCGCACAGCGTCAAGCACTTTTGTTCTGGTATGTTTACGGGTGGGATGCTTTCCATAGCCTTGATATCAGAATGAATTCCCGGATCCAAGACGAAGATGTCTATCTCTCAGAGCAGCTCCACGGACATGAAAATCAGAGCTACTTCGACGCTATCCTTGGCTTGGCAGTCGTTGCCCGAAAAATGACAAAAATACTCTGCAGCCCTGTAGCGAAGCGAAAAGGCGCAAGACATCAGGATATAGAGAGCCTGTATAATCAACTTAGAGAGTGGCGTACGAACGACTGTCCGCCAGCCTTTAACATACAATGTTACGGCAATACGACCTCGCTGGAAGAAGTATCACTACCACTTGATATAGGGACACAGCACGTTTCTCCCATCCATGCAGCCATTGTGACATTGCTGGAACTGAATTGTTATATGCAATTAGACGCTTGTGTCTCACAATACGGGATCGAGGAGTCTGGGTCTTCGATGGGACATATTGTCGATACGCGGGTAAAATATGAGACTCTACAAGCAGCCCATAAGATAGTCAATGTGGCTGAGTGGATTAGAAAACTGACGGCTAGCGAGATGTGGCCTACACCTACAACTATGCCGGATCTTTCGCCAGGAGTTATACGCAATATTTGTGTAGGCGCCCATAATTGGATATACCGAAATGCGAAAGAAATGCTTCATATACCACATCTGAGGATCTCAAATATTGAATTAGCAGAGTCAGGTGTCGCAGCGGGCAATAGGATCAGGGAGGAACTATCAACGGCGCGGGTGAAAAGTTGGGTGGATTCATTAACCATATTGCGGGATATTGCAGCTACAGCTTCCTCGCATAGAGATACGGGGCCTTCAATCGAGCGATTAGACGGGCAAATGCGAGCCTTGAAAACATTGCTCAGCTCATACGATGGACAGTAATTAGTACTTTTGAGATTTCGGTGGTTGTGTAATATAGCGTGTTAACCTCCGCAGATGTCCCGTGAAAGTCCCGATGGATTCTACCGCGGTGCTAAACAATCCTTGACCGTCATGCCTGAAAGTACTTAAATGCTCGATGGTTCCCAGTCTAGGGAACTCGCAATAGAGACAAAAACCCAAAACTTCATGAAACGGCTCATATGAATCCTTTCAACTCCCCACTTCCAGATCATGACATCCTTCCTTCTCGGTCCAGTGTATTCTCCTCCTACCGAATTGCTAACATCCGGTAGCATAGATACTTGGAGCTCAAACCTCACAGAAACACTGAAACAAGTTCTACAATCCGGTCATAGCAATTTTGGTGATTTCGAAGCGAACACCTCGTCCATCTCCATTACCATAGTATCAACCCAGGATGACGAGGACGCCCCTTTCTTCGATTTCCACTACGCCTCACCACTCCTCAATCAATCGGCTGGTAGTACTAGCCACATCACCAAGAACTCCGTCTACCGTATAGGGAGCATCTCTAAAGTCTTGACTACATACACGCTCCTGGTCGGATACGGGTGGGACATCTGGAACCATGCTGTCACGCAATATGTACCTGAGCTACGGCGAGCGGCAGCACTAGACTATGAATCCTCACTTGAGAATGTGGCTTGGGACAAGGTAACGGTGGGCAGTTTAACATCTCACTTGTCTGGAATTGGGAGAGACTGTGAGTAATATCTACATGTTTCGAATAGCGTAACTTAGCTTTTCCTTGAGCTAACTTTGATACATTGATGCTAATCCTTCTGATTAGATGCGAATGGAGACCTTGCAAGCCAGGGGTTTCCTTGGATGAAGACTGGTCTACCAGAGTTATCTCCTGAAGATATACCACACTGTGCTGGCAATACGAGTTTGCCTCCTTGCAATCGTCAAGGTATGGGATAGCTGGTCTTCATCTACCACGACAGGCGACACTAATACTAGCAGTAGAGTATTTTCAAGGGGCCCTTAAACGAGATCCTGTCTTCGCACCATGGACAACTCCGGTTTATTCTAATATGGGATTCAGATTGATCGGATATGTGCTCGAGGCCGTAGGTGATGCACCATATGATTCCCTTCTACAGTCCAACGTCATCGGGCCCCTTAAACTAGGTGATACCTCGGCGACGTATCCTCCGAAAAAAGGCTCTTGGGTGATTCCTCCTGGAAATGAAAGTGGCTTTTACGTGGATTATGGCGAGGAAACACCGTGAGTAATGTGATCGTAACGCTGCCTTGCTAGGATAAGCAAGTACAGTTGAATATACGAATCTAACTAATGTTTGAAACAACTTGCAGAACGGCAGGTATTTACTCGTCGTCAGATAATCTCGCCAGGCTTGGGCGCAGCATCCTAAAGAACAAGCAGCTTTCGGCATTGGACACTAGAAAATGGATGAAGCCCACGTCCCACACGTCCAGCCCATTCTTCTCTGTCGGCAGCCCTTGGGAGATATGGCGGACACGAAGTCGTATCACCAACGGCCGGGTTGTAGATCTCTACACCAAATCGGGCAGCGTTGGCCAATACGACTCGCAGCTCATGCTCTTGCCAGACTATGGTGTTACCCTGTCTATCCTGGTAGCCGGATCTAGTAGCGGGTCAGTTATTACCGTCGCAACTGAGATGGTACTCCAGTCTCTCATCCCAGTGCTCGAGGATATTACCATAGGTGAGGCATGTAGTAACCTCTGTGGCACGTACGAATCATCGCAGCCCGGGACGAACTCAAGTATTACAGTTGCCGCTGATCCGGTTGGCTTGTACTTGGACCGATGGATCAATCGAGGCGTCGATATCAAAGCAGTCGCACAGGCTTACGCAGCCCAGACTGGGAGCCCCCCTATCGATTCTGCGCGACTTCAGGCTACGAACCTCCAGGACAAGTCTCCTACAAATCACAATACCCAACGAAATCAACGTGTAGCATATCGGGTGGTTTTCGACACGACAAGCGAGAACTCGAGTAGACCGCACCGGATTTTAGATCCGGGTGCGCATCAATGGAGTGCAATTGATTCCATCATGTACGGTGAGATCAGCGTTGATGACTTTGTGGTTCATCTTGACGCTAATGGAACGGCGGTGATGATTGAGCCGAGGGTAGTGAGAGACAAGCTGTTGAGATCGAGTTAGACTCGATGATAAGTCTTGATGCCTTGCTTTTTGCGGTTTGACTAAGTATATTGCAAGTTTACAGCTTAGCAATAAGGTTGGGATGAGTGCGGGTGCAGTGAGAGGGGTCGTTTGTCGAGTAAGTTTTAGAACTTGAAGGGAGCAGATGCGTGTACTTTGGAATATGCACTGGGAAATAGGGTCAAATTGTATAATGGATAGACACAGCCTTAGCTTCGGCGTTCGCTCCGCCATCGAATAAATAGAGCTAAATCTACATACACAATCCTGGCCGATCAGTCTAGCCTCGTGGATAGCGGCGACCTGACTCGAGGAGCTCGAGCTGACAACCTCCCTTTGAAACCAAGATGTCTCGATCGTCACTGACCGACCCAGTTGTTTTCCCCAGACAAGCCAACGAACCTACTACCTTTTATATGGAGCTCTGCTGGAGCTTGCGTATGAGTTTGACAGCTCGACGTTTAAATAATGGGGCCGCGAAAGGACGCTCGGACGCCGACATTCGAGGTCCCGGTGCCTCAGAGCGGCGAGAGTGGGTGCTTGCTAAAACCTACCCACCTGCTAGAATATTTGGATGTTTGTATGGAATGGTGACGAATGACCGACCTCAGGAAACCAGTCGAGAAGTGAATAAGCGAGGTGCATGCAGACTTACTGTAGGAGTAGGTAATATGACGAGGCTGATATACGACCAGTATCACTTCACTATGTACCTACTTATTTATGCCATTCCCGTTGCTGAATCAAGGAATCGGCCAAACTGTTCTATCTAAAATGCTAGCTGGATTCTATCTTAACAAGTATCTTTGTGTCGTTTGATGCATCTTTCGCATGACGCAAAAGGAAGCAAGCTCTACTTGTTGTACAATCTCCAGACAAGCCCTATGAAGATACCTAGATATCCTAGGTTTCTTGAATGACCATGGCTGATGCAGGAGGTTACCTGGAAACATCTTGGCCGATTTCTTGATTCAGCAACGGGAATAGCAGAATCTAGCTAACATTTTAGACATAGAGGTAGGCATAGATGCCTACATATGTTGGTAGTAACTATTTCTAAACTTATGCCAATCATTTGCTTGCGGTCTACAAGGTAATCGTGTGCCTATCATGTGAATTTTGGATTTGTCCTTGTTCAGCTCCGACCTGAAGAAACCAGATACTTACCTCACCTACTCTAGCTCCCGGCTTTGGTGCCTCATTTTGGCTCCACTCATGGCCTTGCCTCTCCTCTTTTTTCCTCTTGTTTCTCGAAACTGGAATAAGCAACGTTGAACTGTTGTCTACGTAGGTAAGTAGTAGACAGGTTAAGAGGCACATATGCCCTTGAATCTACATAATAATACATAAACCTACCTACCTACCTACCTACCTAAGGTACATATGTAGGTAGTAGGTAGATACCGGTATCTATCTGGTCGAAGCTGGGCTGGGGTCTGGATCTTTGGGCTCTAGGTAGTCTCAGTAAGTGGTATGGCTCTTACCCTCCCTTCCACCAAGTTAGCGGCTCGCCCACCCCCTCACCCTCCCCCAAAAAGCTGTGGGCCCCACCCTGACCTCACCAAGCTGACAGCCCCTCTACCTACGCGGTACTTGGGCGGGCCAGGCGAGCACTGCGCAACGGCCGTGGAGTAGCTGTGTCATGGCGGGCGGTGGCCGGCCCGCACAAGTACTGCGAGGTACCCCCCGGCCCCGGGAGGCAAGGTTACCTAGCAGATGCCTACCTACAGCCTACAGGTACCTACCTAGGTACCTACCTACCTAAACCTACTAACCTACACATACCTGCCCGGAGAAAGGACATTTATCTCCCAAGCCTCCTCTGAGCTCCCGACTTCATCATCCCCATCCGATCCTATCAACAACATCTCTCCTTTCCCTCTTTTCCCAACTACACCCCACTGTCCTCTTCATCTTGTTCCATCGACACACCACTCTCTTGGGTTTGTTTGCACACTCCTTCCTGGGGAATTTTCGCATCACTCTCAATCACCGAGACCATCTACGTTCATCCTCTCATTTAGCTACCTCCTTTTCCAGTCGCACAAGGCGCCCACGCAATCAGTCGTCATCATCGTCACCGCTCATCAAAGAGCCTTTTGGCGATCAAGAGGCGATCTTGCTCGACCCCCTACTAGAAAGACGTCGCGTTGCCATTACGTTACCATCATTGCCTACCTGACCTCTAGACAACATCCGTTCATCTTGGTCTAGCCCACCTATCCACCTCCTTAGGATATCGCTACCGAGCCACGTCACGGCCTGCCGCACCCAGACGTGCAACCAGCGCCCACGATGGACCAGCAGCAGCAGCCTCCCCCAACTGGAGGCGTCCCTGGGCCGACTGGACGCCGTCTTCACATCGCCCATCGTCGAAGCCCTTCAGAGTTAACCCCTCTGATGAGCATGTTCTCCAATCCTGGAAGTAAGCTCTCTTTTCTTCTTTTCTTGCTTTGCTCAAACAGCTCTCCTACTGTCGTTATCATACTTCTTACAATTGACTGACTGTGCCATGTGTTCTATCAGTGGAGCAACTCGCCATCCAGCAGCAAATTGAATTGTTACAACAACAGCAACAGCAGATCCAAGCAACTCATCAACAATATATGAACATGGGAATGATGGCACCCGGCCAGCTTGGTGCCGGCGGCCAGTTCAATCCTTTGCAACCTAACATGCCCAACATGTCGCCACAACCGGCTTTTCAATTTCCCAACCAGCAGCTTCCACAGCAACAGAATATTCAAATGACAGCGCCGAACCAGCCCATGTCACATCGTCGAAACCAGTCTGCCCTGCCTAACATGAATATGGGCCCGCCCCCGGCACCATCCTCTGGAGCATCCGGTTCCGCGTTTGGACATTTTGAGAATATGTCGGGCCAGAGTCGTGAGAATGCGCCACGAGGTGGACGGGGCGGTGGCGGCGGTAGTGGCGGAGGTCATCAGCGAAGGCATTCTTTGGCCCTAGCCGATGCTAAAAAGGCTGCTGAACTCGCTCAGCAGAAGCGCACTACTACGAATTTCCAATTCCCCGGGCCCGGGACTGATGCAAGCGCGCCAGCTGAAGAGCCTAAGAGCAGCGTTGCGGACACTCCTATAGCACAGGGGTCATCTACTCGCGGTGGACGGGGCGGGCACGGGCGTAGCCAGAGCATGGCCACACATGGTCGTGGAGGTGCGCGCAGCGGTGTGCCTGGCGAGAGTGGTGATTTTCCACGTCGTGGAGGGGGCGCAGGCGGCCACACCCGGTCATCCTCGCGCAATTTTGAGGGCAATTGGCGCAACCATAACCAAGGTCAGGATCAATCCAACCAAGGTCAGCAGGGTTTTCAGCCTGGTCATCGTTCTCGTTCCTCAATTAATCAGTCTATCTCTTCGATTGGCACTTTTCAGTATCCCGGCCAACCTCAACTTATGCCAATGCCTGGACAAATCCCCATGATGCCGATGTATGGCGGCCAACAACTCAATCCCATGCAGATAAACCAACTCCAAGCTTTACAAGCTGCTCAGATGAATGGCCAGCACATGGTTGGTCTTCAAGCTAGCCAGCATGCCCCTCAGCTTGGAGGCCAGCAATCTCAGCAGCAACAGAGAAAAACGCTATTCACTCCTTACTTACCGCAAGCTACCTTGCCTGCGTTACTCGGCGATGGCCAGCTCGTTTCCGGAATTCTCCGTGTAAATAAGAAAAATCGCAGCGATGCATACGTATCTACTTCGGACGGCCTCCTAGATGCCGATATTTTCATTTGCGGAAGCAAAGATCGCAACCGAGCGTTAGAAGGAGATTTGGTTGCCGTCGAACTTCTCGATGTTGACGAAGTTTGGGGGCAAAAGCGCGAGAAGGAGGAGAAGAAGAAGAGAAAGGATATCACCGACACCAGAACGGGCTCGACCAACGGAAACGGCCCTTCCAGTGCTACCAATGGTGAAGATTCCGCTACAGGTGACGGAGGCATCCGTAGAAGAGGTAGTCTCCGCCAGAGACCAACCCAGAAAAAGAATGATGATGTGGAAGTGGAAGGCCAGAGTCTTTTACTTGTCGAGGAGGAGGAAATCAACGATGAATCGAAGCCTCTTTATGCGGGCCACATCGTAGCCGTCATCGAACGAGTTGCCGGCCAGATGTTTTCGGGTACCCTTGGCCTTCTGCGACCAAGCAGCCAAGCCACCAAAGAGAAGCAAGAAGCTGAGCGAGCTGCTAGGGATGGCGGCCGATCCCATGACCATCGACAGCCAGATAAGCCAAAGATTGTCTGGTTCAAGCCTACCGACAAGCGTGTACCACTGATTGCAATCCCTACGGAACAGGCGCCGCGCGATTTTGTCGAGAAACATCAAGATTATGCTGATCGAATCTTCGTTGCGTGTATCAAACGGTGGCCGATCACATCATTGCATCCTTTTGGCACACTTGTGGAGCAGCTTGGTAAGATGGGTGATTTGAAGGTCGAGACGGATGCTCTTCTTCGTGACAACAATTTCTCTTCTGATGAATTCGCTGAAGCTGTTCTTAGAAGTGTCGGTCTTCAGGATTGGTCTCTCTCTAAAGAGGATGAGACCGCCATGAAGGATCGCCGAGATTTCCGTGATGAGACGACCTTGACCTTTGATTTGGCTGGCACAGGTGAACTTGGTGATGCAGTTCACGTCAAGACCCTTTCCGACGGCAAAATTGAGATTGGTATTCACGTGCCTGATGTCACTCATTTCGTAAAGCCGAACTCACTAGTTGATCGCGAAGCAAAAAAGCGCGGAACTGCTGTTCATTTAGTGAACCGCACTTGTGCTTTACTTCCTCCAAAGATCGCATCTGAAGTTTGCACACTCACTCCTGGGCAAGACAGGCTCACAGTCAGTGTCGTTTTTAAGGTCAACCCTCATACAGGGGCCGTTGCCGAAGGCGACTCTTGGATTGGGAAAAGTATCATCAAAAGCAAGGCAAAGCTATCACTGAAGGATATTGATGAAGCCCTGGCGGGTGGTGCCAATTTTCAACACGAGTGGGCTCAGATCAAAGACATACAAATTCTCAATGTAAGCTTCCCCATTTCCTGCGCGCAGTGGTTTAGCTCACTCTTTTTTTCTCTTAGGCTATTGCGCAGAAATTTCAAGAAGCGCGGCTTGGTTCAAACGACGAGGTCACTGCGCCGCTGCGTTTGCTTCACCATCTCGACGATGAGAACATTCCTATCCGACATAACATATTTGATACCACGACGGGAACTGAACTCGTCGAGGAGCTTTTGCATAAGGCTAATGCGTATGTTGCTCAAAAACTTGCTACAGAACTTCCCGAGAAAGCACTTCTCCGACGTCAAGGACCTCCTAATACCCGGCGCCTACAAACATTCGTTGAGCGCATGAGAGCGTTAGGATATGACATAGACACGACTAGCAGTGGGACTCTACAAAATAGTCTCTTCAAAGTAGATGACAACGACATTCGCAAAGGCATGGAGACTCTGCTTATTAAGAGCATGCACCACGCGAAGTACTTCATATCCGGCAAGATAAATCAGCAATTGCGGCCTCATTATGCCCTGAACCTACCCCTCTACACTCATTTTACGAGCCCAACTCGGCGATACGCGGACATTGTCGTGCATCGCCAGTTAGAAGCGGTGTTGTCCGAGGGCGCGGTTGAGTATAATGATGACCTGGAGACGTTAGTAAAGACAATCGAAGCATGTAATATCAAGAAAGAGTCGGCCCAAAATGCTCAAGAACAGAGCATCCATATCGAGTCCTGCCGAATTATGGATAGAAAGCGACAAGAAGCCAATGGTGACTTGATCAGCGAAGGTATCGTTCTTTGTGTTTACGAATCTGCCTTTGATGTCTTGATTCCTGAGTGGGGCTTCGAAAAACGAGTGCACTGTGACCAGTTGCCATTGAAGAAAGCGGAGTTCAGAAAAGAGAAGAGGGTTCTAGAGTTGTACTGGGAGAAAGGCGTGCCGAGTTCGGCGTACGTACCTGAAGATGAGAGACCCAAGGCAGCCGCCTCACAGCGGGTTTCAAATGCAATAGCTGCTGCACGACAAGCCGAAGAGGCTGAGCGCGTTAAGAAGGAACGCGAGGAGGCTACTCGAAAGCAGACAGAAACTGGTACCATGTCCACCGATGATGTGGATGCGTTGTTTGACGATGACGAAGATAATATGTCCGACGCCACTGAGGCTATGGCTGGCGCATCGCTTGCTGAACGTCCTACTCAAAGCGTCCCAGGGTCGCCGAATCGATCCTCTTCGAATGCTGCAGGTGTTTTGCATCGCACAAGGTCAGACTCGAAAGTTCCCATCGCTGAGGCTGTCGAGACCCGTTTGACGAACAAAGAAAAGTATCTCAAGCTATTCTCGCTTAGAGAAGAGGATGGAGAGTATATTCAGGACGTGACGGAGATGACAAGAGTCCCCATTATTCTTAAGACTGATTTGACCAAGAGTCCACCGTAAGTGCCTTGAGCCGACTTCTAACACTTTTATGCGAGGGCAGTATCAGCTAACTAAACCCCGTCGTAGTTGCTTGACAATTCGCTCGCTTAACCCTTACGCTCTCTGAGTGTCTGGTCGCCGAGCTGGAAATAGCTTAAGTATCGTGGGATTTTAGAGCCGATGGAATGGATGGGTATGGCATCGTCTGGATTTGCTGTATGAATGCCAGAGGGGCATAGAACAAAGGTAGATTGTATGGAAAATTATGTTGAGACTCCCCCAAGAGTATCGATTATATGCGCCATCAAAAAGTTGTTATCGTGGGATCGAATAGAACAAGTATGTCAGGAGTCATTATGGTTAGCTTATCTACGACATGATACGATGAGGCCGTGGCGCTCGGGACCGGAATATGGACGGCCGGCGACAGTTTATACCGCTTCTCAGGGTGTCTGAGAATAATATTAGGCAGAATACGTCTCTTAAAATCATCCTGACGTGGCGAGATTTCTTACCTATGCATCTCTGTGGTACTGTTCGAATATGCCAAGCGCCGACGAAACAAGCTTTTAGGATGATACAATCCTTACCATCCTCAAGTCGTTGCGTCCAATGAACATGTTCCAGCGTCTCATGGGACCTGCGGTTGAGTCGATCGAGACACATACTGGTACTGCTACCTACTCTGTATGTAGGTAGCTACCTAGTATGTACCCCGGTCGAGTGAGATTGGCTGTTGGCACAAGCTCGGCTATCTAGTTTATAACAGAGAGCTCTCTGGTTGTCAAGATGCATTGACATTGCCGCGGATCACCATTTCCGTTGCTGGTGCGCGTGTCCTTCCATGTAATGGCCTAAATGAACTTGGGGCTCTGTGCCTCGGAACCCTTCTAATAGTAGGTATCTTCGGCTGGCTATATAGGGAGAGGAAACTTGGGGCGGCAGCCATGAGTAACCTACCTGTCGTTGTAGCATATAAGCAGCCGGCCTCAACGTTTGGTCAATTTAGAGGTGAGAAGCTGGTCGTTTATGCGGTCCTGTTGTTTGTTCTGTCATGCATCGTGAGCCTCCATTTGGCAGTAAGTACATGCCTAGCTGTCTACTTATGTAAGTATGTATGGGGCGGGCCGGCGAGTCCAAGACCCGTGGATCCGCACGGGTAACCCGATTAGAGAGACCCGTTTTCCGGTTTCTGTTTCGCATTTCATTCCATTTTCACCTTACCGGTACTTCATCCTTCAATGATGATAAGGAGGTACTTTGCGACTTTATGCAGTACCTACATAACGCCGGACTTTGGCAACGAAGCGCCTACTTTTTCCCCGGGTATCATTCGTTTACTACTACATATGAGGTAATCTAACAGTGTGGAGTATTCTCGATACGCTCTCGCATCTCAGACGCCCTTGAAGAACACATGTAGGTGTGTTTAGTCGATATGGGGATTTCTAGTTCTGTGCGCAGGTAATATGTCATGTAACCAACGAGTCGACCCTCGGGCTGTGTTGTATTCCTCAATAGGTCAAGAACTATAAAGAGATCCATCATATTTGACTGCCGAAGTATCGTGCATCGGAACAAGCAGTGCCAATTTGCCAGATCACGGCTGCGCTCCACTAGGACTTACAGCAAGGCTACTTCAGAAACAGATTCTGAATGCTGCCCCAAGGGTCTCATCGGCTTTTGGCTTTTGGTGGCACAAGTACGAACAGATCCATGATGCGGCATTGGAGAAAAACACGTTGAGATAGTTTCAGTGTTCGGGTTGGCGCTTGCCCGTGCAGAAAGCAGATGAGTTCTAGTCGGCTCGAGCCCCGTGAAACAGCATCTGAGGCAGATGATCCGTCAGCGGCAGCCCCTGCCCCTAGCCATCCCCGCGATCACTTCAACTCCCCCTCGACTCCCCCCGACTCCCCCTGGCCGCCAAGACGCCCCTGGTGCTACCCTGGCATCTCGTGGCTCTCGCCAACTCTACCAGTATCTCAACCCAGTTCTTCAGCCGCGAGGCCGAGGAGGCAGAGGAGCCTGCTGTCATTGGGGCGTCTGGTTTTGTTTCGTTTCCTGCCGCGCCGCCAGCATCTGTGATTCGACTCTCGGCACAGATCCCTCACATCCCTAGAGCTGCATGTCAGCTTTCCAGCAATCTCCGTCCCATCTCTTCCCCCTTCTGCCTACCCTTGCTGCCATCCGCTATCCGTGTTCGGAAGCGAATCCTCGATAGGGATTAGACGATGCCGGTAGCAGCCAGCAACGACTTGTTGAGGAGCCGCAAATCATCCACTGCGCTGCGAGGGATCATCGCATCCATGCCCGGCCTGCTCTCTTTCCGTGAAGCATCACCCATGGCGTTTGGTTCCTTGCTGCCCCGTGCCCTTGTTCCACGGCACATGGCAGGTTGAATTTAATGTGGCCATGTTTCCCACCTCGCCATCATGTTCCTGCTACTATTCTCTTCTCTATCCCTATCTCGTCGTTCGTGTGCATCAATATTACTCCATAAGCGCTGGTCTGCTTCCCTGGGATCAACGACTTCGACTTTCCTTTATAACGTCTAATTCTTCTAATACCCACGTGGAACATTTGCACTTCGTATTTTCTTTTGAATATACCATATAGGACAGCTAGCCTGGTTCTTGCTTTCATTTCATCCTCGAATACTATCATCGTCCTCTTATATAATCCAACCGCACTGTCACTAAAGAACGATTCGGGAAAGGAAAATAGAAAGAAGCAGAAGAGTTAATTCCAAGTATCGTCACCGAAAAGATTTATAACGAACAAGATGCCTTCTATTATCAAGACTACGGGGGTTGTGGCCGGATTGGTCGCAGCCGTGTCAGCTCTTCCAGCTCAAACCAAGCTCTCGACAAGACAAAACAGCATCTACGAGCTAGCAAAGCGACAGAACGCAGCCGCTGCCGCCGCCGGCTTAACAGATGTCGATATCCTCCAATTGTAAGTTGAGCTCAAGAATTTTTCAGTTCATTTCGTCGAGTCAGCGGCTTACATCTATATCGTGCAGTGCTTTGACTCTGGAGTGGCTGGAGAACACTTTTTACCAGCAAGGGTTCGCCCAGTTTCCTGATGATCAGTTTGTTGCTCTCGGTCTGAATGAAGCTCAATTGGCCGACCTCAAGGGTATTGGATCAAGTGAGGAATCCCACGTCGTGCTGCTACAGAGCGCAATCGCCCAGGCCGGCGTCCAACCTGTCCAGCCATGTGAGTACAACTTCGGCTTCACAGACGCCGCGGGTATGGTTGCCACGGCTGCAATCCTCGAGAGCGTCGGAATCTCTGCCTATCTAGGGGCCGCGCCACTGGTATCGGACGGCGGGATCCTCAGCACCGCCGCCTCGATCCTAACAGTCGAAGCGCGGCACCAGTCTTTCATCCGCAGTGCTTCGGGTGTCGCCGTATCTCCTTCCCCTCTCGACACGCCCTTGGGGCCCAAGGCTATCTTCTCGCTCGCCGCACCCTTCATCACGTCATGTCCAGGTGGTTCCAACCTCGCCCTCCAGGCTTTCCCCGCACTCACCATGACGAGCCCTGCACCCGTCGCCGGTGTCATGAACCTCGTCGCCGGCACCAACATCCAGGTCCAGAGCGACGCCGCATCAGGTGCATCATTCTGTGGTTTCACGAACTCGGCCGCTCCCGGTGGTACTGCCTTCACGCCATTCGATGCCACAAACGGCTGCGCATTGGCGCCTAACCTAGCTGGCGTCGTATACGTCACCCTTACAAGTGACGCCCCTGCCACCGGCGTCTTGACAGACGACATCACTGTTGCCGGTCCCATGGTTATGCAGCTAAGCTAAAGAAAACAACAAAAAAAAAACCCTTTAATTTTACATGGTATTGGCGCGGAAAGGCAAGCGGACGAGATGGGACGACGTCAGACAGGCAGTGGCTCAGGATCTGGGATGATGGCAGGACTAAAGAGAAGTAGGGAGGCGAGAAGACAACACAATCACACAGGAAAAAAGCGAGCGGGTAAGTGGGTTCTCGGTAGCCCTTACCGCCCACGAGCTTAGCTAGTTTTCTTCCTCTCTTCAATATATTGTGTTCGTTTCCCTAGCCTCCCGTCGCCACTGTCGCCATCACTCTACTTCGTCCTGCCTTGGCCTGCCTGTCCTGTCCTCCTACCATAGAAATGCCATGTATTCCTGTATCGATGTCCTCCCTTCAACCAACGCCATACTATCTGCATGAACATCTTATGTTCCCTTTTACTTACTTCTCTTCTGTATTGCCTGCGCTTCTCACCTAGAGATGTCGTCTGCACACATACATATTCTCACATAATCTTATTTATTATTTCGGTGTACTGGATGAGGGATTGAAGGGGGGGCCTTCTAAACGATACAGAATAGAGAAAGACAAGATCCTGATAGCGAGAGGGAAATGTTCGGGACAGAAGGTAGTAGAACTGTTGGTGCATTGCTGGCGATACCCCGGTGAAAGCTTTTTTTATTATGTCAATGCATTGTATTTATCTACGTACGCGGGCAAAGTAGGTAGCAGCGGAGTTTTCTTCATATAAAAAACACCATGATTCAAAGGTTGATTTAAATTGGCTTACATACTTGTTATATTTGTATCAAGCATGCACACCTAAGTGCCTACGTTGATCGCTAATCTGAGAAATTGTACGTGAGGATCACTTACTACAGGCTCTTATACCGTATGTATTTTATGGATGAAAGCTTGAGAGCGATGTGTGGCAGTAGTAATTCCTAGATCATGTGACGCTCTTGAAACTCTTATAGCTTCATAACTTAAGAGGGGGACGTCGGACTATTTTCGGTACTGTGGATATGGAAAGTTGTTAAAATTACATACATGAGCAAATATATGTAATATCGAGCGAGCCATGCTCATGAAACCGCAGTTATATTCGCTACCACGAGATATTCCCTTTCCGTCTCAAAGTCGTCGAATATGTAATGCATGATGACATGGTAGAGGTTGGCGTGAAAACTTATTGTCAATCAGATACGCCGTCTTCTGAGGAGATGTAATCACGATAGAGTTCTAACCATCTTGCTACAAGGATGCGGGACTTGATTTCTGGCATTTTACTGCTGCTCCTTTCAAGCTTATTGGGTGATTCACAATTCTTAAAGAGCCTCTCCTCTCAGAATGCACACCGGCGTCCTCGTCTCCCAGTCCATATCGTACCACGTTATACAGTCTATCGTCCTTTGAATAGGTGTCTTTGCATACCAAGTCGCATCCTTTACCGATCCAGCGCCGAAATCTCCCATCCAGTTTCTCATAAGTAGGGCTAGCATCAAGCTGTCCGAAAGGTTCCAAGGAAAAAAAGAGGTTAATCCAGAGAGATGCGAAGAGTAAGATATACCACAAACTCCGATATTAGATGAAACGAAACGTAGCATAACGCAGGTAATATGATAGTGTACAGTAGTGGTCGCGCCTCATATCAGATCCGATTTGGTAAGGCGACTCCAAGATTCACTACTAGTGTCCGTATATGGCAGATCCTTAGCAGCAACTTGAACCATCAGTCGCGAGTCCGCATTGACGCATTCTATTAAGTCTAAGATAGACACTGCTTCATTGACCGCCGAAGCGCTTGGCTCTTGCTTCCGCCTTTGCGCGCTCGGCGGGATCATTGAGAACACCCCTGGGCTTCCCACCACCATCTTTCCGTGACGAATCGCGATCACCCCGGCGTCCGCCTCGGTTCCGGTTATCTCTACCACCCCGATGCCTACCCGGTGCGTTCTGTTGTCGCTTGGCGCCGCGCTCGCCGTCTGCATTTGCATTTGAGGCACCCTCACGGCCGCGCTTCCGCTCCCGCTCCCGCTTCTCGGGCAGAGCTGAATCAAGGCCTGAGACTATAGTGCTCTGATCGACGCCGAACCGTTTGGCGCGCTCGGCCTTTTTCTTGGCCTCTTCGTCTGCGTCTTCCACGATGCCAAAACGCTTGGCGCGCTCTGCACGCTTGCGAGCCTCGTCATCTGCAGTGCTGGCGGGTAGATGTGCTGAGAAGTCTGCCTTGGGCGCCGCCTTTGAGTCCGCCTCCGCCTCGGTCTCGACAGGCTTCGTCTCATCTGCGGTTGTCTCGGCAGGCTTGTCCTCGCCGCTGGGTGCTGAGGATTCAGCTGAGGATCCTGTCACGGGAGCTGTTGACTCGGCTACCTTCTCTGCTGCAGGCGCAGACTCCTTGGTAGGCCCGGGCTTGGATGCTAGGACATCGTCGTCCGAGTAGTCGATGGGGTCTTCTTCAGCAGACACTGTGCTTTAAGTGTTAAAAAGATTTATTACATTATAGAAGCGAGGAGTGTTTCGCGCAAGTAGACAACCGAGTTCGACTGGCATGAGCGAATGCAAAAGTAGATAAAAGAAGACATGAGGAAAGAAGTGAAACACAAGCAAGAGGCTGGAATCGCACATACCCGGTGCAGCGGTGGACTTTGGCTCCTCCTTGGCCTTGTCATGCTCCTGCAAGCGCGCGATCAGATCGGCCTTGTTACCAGTCACGGGAAGCTGCTTTTCCTGGAGAAGCTTCTTGAGCTCTGGAACCTTGAGAGAGGCGTAGTCGGCCATGGCAGTGGATTATTCTTGACGATGTAATCGTGGATGGTGAGGTAGGAAGGATCGCAAGTGGCCAATGGTCGCAGCGGCGCGAAAATGCGAACGGGCAGGGATAAGGAGAGGGAAGGAATGGAAAGGCTTGTCGCGGTCTAGGATGCTCGAGGGCACACTCGAGGGCGTTCCAAGACAAAGACGGCGCGAGCGAAAGCTCCCGCCGCTAAATTTGCTGCGGGCGGTATTGTTAAGAGCTGCAGTTGGATAGGATGGGATACTCTATGTTTGGGTAGAGTGGCCTGCTTTGTTCCAAGGCCGTGTTATGATGACAATTGAAATTGATGATAGATGCTGGAGCTGCAGCTGGAGAGCTCTGAAAGGTGCGAAAGGAACGGGGGAAGCTGCCAGCGGCTTTGTGCTACCTACCCACTCTGCTGGTCTATGTAAGTACGGTACCTACTGTAGGTACCTCCACAGTACACAGCACAAGTGTGTGTAGTGTACACAGTATAATGAAAACAGAACAAATGCATAAAACGCGTCGAGAGTAGTGGTACCTAGTGGTCCATCATCTGAAGACGTGACGCGGGGTCCACCTGTAGTGCACAGTCCAATTTCTTTATCGCATATTTATAGCAATCGGGCCCCGTTAGGCTGTTTCTATGCTGTATATCGTTTATGTATATATAGGTAGATGTCTATCTAAGTACATAATGACCTAAGTACACCACAGCTCAAAACCAAGATGCAATCAATTAATCAATCAATCAACAGTGTGAGCCAATCTAAGCTGACCATGTCATGTGCTAATACACTTTTCCTAAAATCACCAGCTAAGGATGATTGCTGCAGTATACCGATTGATTGTCTATATACGGATTAAAAAACCATCATAGCTCTGCCATGACTCGAGCCTGGAAGCCCAGTTCCTCTAGTCGTAATGCCAACTCTCGCCAAGTTTGGGCGCCCTGTATCATAAGGCCACTGGCGAAGTTGGCCAAGAATGCCTCTTCGTTACTTGCGAGACTTAATCCTAACGTCGCGCATAGGAACAGCGAGGTCGAGAGGAGCGGGACATGGTCTTCTAGATTCGCCCCTAGGAATCGAAGTTCGTCGCAGAGCGGCTTTATTAGGTACCGCAGCTTGATATCGAGCAATGCTTGTGTCAAGTTGTCGATCTGAGGCTTCATATCAAGGATGACTGTGTTGGTTTCCATATCCAGGGTATATTTCAAGCCCAGACTAATGCAACTCGGTGTAAGCCGTCGGTAGAGCATCTCGTAGAAAAGATCATTGTAGAGTGGCTTCGCCAGATCGAGCATTACGGGGTGAAAGCCCGCTACTTCGTAATCGATGAAGAGGATATCGCTCGTGCCACCACCCTTGGCACTCGACTCGTCGATCATTACATTTCCACCATGGGCGTCTCCTAATCCGAAAACAGTCGGACAAGAAAGGATCTGTGCTGACGTAGGAGAGATAATGTCACTCGCCTCTTTGTAGGCTTGGTACAAAGAAGGGTAGGATGTACCGTTTATCAGCCAGCGTAACGACAGTAGTCTGTCGAGTGAGATTGTTTGCCCTCCTAAAGATATGCCATGCCCGTAGTGCGCTTGAACACGTCGATTTTCCAGCAACCGATCGTGGAAAAATCGCTGGATATTGCAGCGATGCGCAGAAGAGTTCCTTTCGAGAGATAAGGAGCTTCTATACGCGCGAAGCGTATCTCCAGCCTTTACGAGCTCAGTGTATAGCAACTTTTCCAACAGAAAGCTATCTTTTCGCTCCCCGCGAATATATGATAGCCTTACATCTGACGCCGTTCTCCCCGGAAAGAATCGATACAGGAGCTCACCTGAGCTTACCATCCAGGGAATCGACATGCGTGGGAAGTATTCTGCCCCGATCACTGCCCCTCTTAGTTCATCTTGCGCAAATGGGGTTTGCTTCACAAATATATCAAAGGTAGTGTCGATGGATTTCGTTCTGGCGATGTAAGATGATGAATTGTTCGAAAACTGAGGCTGGTGACCATCTCGCCGGGAAAATTCCCCTTTGTTGAACAACCTCACGGCCTCCAAAGAGAGTTGAGTAGCCCGTGTAGAATCACACAGGCCAACATTAGCACGTGTCTGAGCTGTGTCACCAAACAATAATGCGTGATCACATCTTACTTCGATACGGTTGAAGCTCGGAGTGAAGTTCGTAGGAAGGATTCCAGCCAGCTCTTGATCAAGCCATTTCGTATACGAAGGAACGAAGAAGGGTGACTTAGCAAACAGTTTGGCACGTGGAGAAGCCTCTGCCACGGAAGTGTAATGCTTCGCAAGGATGCATTTGATGCCTTGGCCGTAAGGTCGCTCGCCGTAAACACAAGCAGCCGACAAGAGTAGGTCTGTGGTGATACCGAATCTGACCACTGTTTCCGATGCATAAAGCCATTGATCGTGTAAGATAACGGCATTTTCAAGGGTCGTCGCCTGACATAGCTGTGCTGATCCCGAGATATCAGTGTATACACGTTGGTCTTCGCCAGATAGAATATTAAGAGAACTCTTGCGGTGAGTAAAATATTCCAAACTTAGGAGTGTGATTGTCCTCTTAATATTATTTTCGTCAAGCCCTGATAGTCGAATGGCGTCAAACTCATTATATAGGGGCGAAGATGGCGAGGGGATGCAGAGATCGACTTTGTCTTCGGTTTCCACACCAATCAGGTTCCAGAGGCATTGACGGTTTCGTTTATCGGCAACGAGCGTGTATATTTCGTGCTTTGAGTTGAGAACTATGATACCGTCAAAATCACTCTGAAGCTGTGCCTGAGCGTACAGTCGGCTTCCACCTATGAAAACGCAGACTATTGCTGGGATGGAGGACGGATGGATCCGGAAGAAGGAATTATTGTACTTCCGTAAAGCATTGGTAAACTCTGCCATGTCGCAAGTCTGGTGTCTATTGACTGTAATGCTTTTGTTCGTGGTTCGGTATGAATTTCTGTAGAATTCAAGAAGTAGTGTTTTCACAGGAGATAAGTAAAATATCAAAAAGTGCGTAGATCAGTAATATTGCTGTCCCCGTCTTCGAGGAGCCTAAAGAAGACATTTTGTGTATCTAGTAAATGATCCTCGGATACGTGGTAGATGCGCATTGTGCAGCAATGGTAGTCTATTGTTTCCTCATGTTACAATACCTGTTTGTGAATGGGGTCTGAAGGCCGAAAATAGAGTGAATGTATTGCTTGTAACCCATAGTACCGGCTACATTCACTCTGATAAATGGGTAAGAATAGCCAGTTATTCTTTCAATGTTGACATGAATACATTTATACAATGTAGATTTACAAACATACACACAAACGCGAAAGACAGCTTAGGCTTTATTCGAGGGTGTTGGCTTATATAGCAGTACTACCAAGTAATAGCTAAGTACCCGGTGCATCAGTTATTACTCGCAAAGAGGTAGCATATCACTGAAGAATCGAACAATACGCAGAGTGAAATAATAGATTAGGATGGCTTATGGAAAAAGAATTGCACCAATCACAGTGATTGATTGTGAGGAAATACTGTGTATGATGGTCACAATGCCTTCAGTTTAGAATATACAGCAACAACGCACAGTAATTCTCACAGTAAGAAAGTCAAGTGAAATAGCAAAACCCTCTGCTCGCTTCTAAGCGTTCGTAGTCCTTCCCAATGATTACCAACGTTCAACTACGCCAAATCCTGGCATACTCGACTAAGCGTCCGATATTCCCGTTTACACGATGCCAAAGGCACTTCAAATTGGTTAACCCATGTGATGTTGTGTGTTGTTGT
Source organism: Xylaria bambusicola (assembly GCF_022495145.1). NCBI lineage: Eukaryota > Fungi > Ascomycota > Sordariomycetes > Xylariales > Xylariaceae > Xylaria > Xylaria bambusicola. The sequence continues at coordinate 548,997 of NW_025953557.1, read as the reverse complement.
CGGATATTCACGTAATATTTCTTTCCCCTGTCGAATCTGTTAGTCAAGTTCATGCAAGATCATGCTGGAAGTTCCACTCAAGCTCCCCACGCAGGTGAAACATCGAATCAACCTAATCCGATCATTTGAATAGATATTCCTACTACAGAGAGGAAGTGGCAGCTAGTACCGTGTAGTGGGGAGAGAGACGCAGTGGATTAGCGTGGATTGCCTCTTAATTATAACTCCATCATCTCTCATCTATGATTGAAATTATGCATATTATTTTGCGAAATGGACCACGTCAGTTGTACTCTTATGATTCAACAGTGTCATTACAGTGAGATCTGGTGCAACTGTACCTTTGCGAGCCCTCCGATAAACGAAAAAGCTTAAGATATATACCTAGACATATTCCTTCTTCCAATGTCGGGGAATAACCTGATCGTCGTCACCACCCCAGAGATGGGTGATTGGTATTCAAGTTGTTAGACCATGGATCGTCCTCCTCACACCGCGTGTAGGAGTCACTTGGGCGTGTTTCCCTATGCACGCCACTGTGGGCAGTCAAATCTACAATGATAAACTGAGCCTTAGTTTTGTCTCCATTGATTTGGCATGTACTCGATTTGCGAATATTCACTTGGAGATAGCTTACGTTTGTGGGATTGGATGGGTCGTATACAAGAGGTTGTAGTGAATTAAGGCTTGTTTCTAGCATGTATTCTCGTTCTTGGAGCTGTCTGAAGAGATCGTTGCACGTTCTCTGCTTTTTGGAAAAGCCTATGCAAGCTTTCAATCGGTTGCTACGATAATGGCGTAAATATGGGAACATTTCACGGGCAGTATATGTAACTCTAGTGATGTTGTCCATAACACTGCGTGTGCGTAGGCGGCGATCAGACTTTATGTTTTGTAAATTGTATATTATCTGCTGAATGGTCTGCCGATAATCTGGTCCATTGTCGATTCCTTGCAGGATGTTGTCGAGAATTTCAAACGAATTCAAGGCGTCGTCAACCGCTTTGACATAATCTCGGTCCTTGCCGTCCACTCGGGTCATTCTCAAATCTCGTCGGGTGTGTCGAAAGTCAGAAGTTGCTATTAGTCGTAGACGAACAACGACAGTTGGTAGAACTATGGGAGGAGAACGTCGGGTCGAAATAACGAGACATGAGGCAAGATCGGGTCGATATACGGCACTTTAGTTTGAGTCACCCCGAAATAAAGCAAGGGATAATTGTTGGCCTGTCTTCCAGGGTCGCCCTGATTAGCCCTGGAGTCCCTCATGCTACCTCCCATCCGTAGATATGACAGGTGGATGCAGGGCCTCATGGTCGAGCGCTAAATTAAGACAAACATCAACATGAGCAGACTGATTTAAACCACGATAATATCCCTTGAATTCAGCTGCACGTGGAAACTCACGCATGATAGAATCATGCCTGACTTTTTGGGGACATAGTATTTGCCAGGTATGGAGAGGATGGTATATGGAAGCTTGTTGTCGCGCGAAGACCAGGTTACAGCTTCACTTATATATTTGGCCTCAAGGGAAGTTACCACAACTGATTTAAAAACCGTAGAGCTTGCTTGTACTTAAAGGCCAGCACGTGTACAGTTTCAAAGGGGGGGAGAGGGGTTTAAATTATAAAGTGGTGTGGAATTCCCTGATGACTTAGTTCTAGAATCCTGTTGCTGCATAGATAATGGTTTGCATCACCAACGTAGCTTGGTATAAAGTCATGGAGTACTTGCTCTGTGGTGTCCCTGGTCTCCAAGGGTAGCCGCATGCATACCCGGTGTGAACATTCGATATTGTATTACAGCACCCGTCTTCGTCTGCGAGACTATTGCCATTTTGTTCCCACCGGAGATGACCATTCTAGTTAACTAGTATACTTGTAGCGGAGATTTGTACAGCAATCTTGAGTAAAAATAAAATTGATCTAAACATCCAGGAAAATCCCGACGAGAGCTCAGCCTCACTGGACTTCCGTATGTCGTGAATGCGAGTGAACATGGAACGCCGTTCTTCTGACTGGGCAATTTCTGGGGGTGAGCTGGAGGTGGCTAGAAAAGGAGAAAGGAGTAAATGTTAGCCCGCGGAAGAAAGAACCTTACTATGTAAGATGTTTTCTCCACTTTTTACCTGTTGTGAATGCGAGCAGCGCATCCACTTCGCCTGGTCAGGTCTCGGCAAGCCTCTATTATCGTCATCTTCGCTTGTAATGCGAGAGATGTTTTTTATTTTGCCCTTGTGCTAGTCATCGTGTCGGGGTTAGATATATTTGAGAGGCGAAATATTGGTTTAATTCTATGCAAAGGGGTTTTTTTTTGTTTTTTCCTTACACTTTTCACGGGCGGTGCCGAGATGGATGATTGTGTTGGGGATGTAGGTATTAGCTAGGTAGACATCATCATATCATTCATTCACAATCGAATGCGAAGCGTAGATGGTTCAGCCAAGCCCTATGGTTATCATTGTACATTGCAATGATACAATTATCGCATACAATACGCCCACACCCATCTCCGCGGCGGCGGGCTGGACACGGACAGAAGAGGTGCCGCTTGCTTCATTGGCCTTCTCAGCGCTCGCATTCGCTTGGTGGGGCGATGCGTGTGCATGGCTGTGCCCAACTACAAAGTGTCATATCAGCGAATGGCAACTCCACACTAACGACAGACCCATGCTCTCGCCATTCGCACTCTCTTGGGATCCTATTGGGATGCGAGGCAGCAACCATTGAGATCCATGATGCTTCTCTGTTGTACGGGAGAAGTACGGTAGAATGATCAATGCGGAAAGCAACTCTCGGTTTCATCATGTGGCGTAGCATGAATGAGTATATGTCTGTGTATAGATGTAGATGATATAGGAGATTTTATGTATATATAAAGTGAAACCGAGACCACTTTCATTATCATAACCGCCATCAACGCCATCAACAAGTCACTGGCAGTTTGTGATTCTTAAACCATTGGTATTCCACTCTGCCACGTATCATTCTCAAGCTTTTGTACAACCCTTGAGCAACAAGACTTCACTCTGCTTTGAATCGCATCTAAAAAATCTTCACATCGGTCCTTTTCTCCAACCCAGAACAGTCTCCCCCTTTCCCCCCAAGATGGCGACCTCGACTAAGCCCCCTGCGAACGCCTTCGTAGCTCGTGCTCGAAAAGTCTACAACCCCATCGGCTTTTCAAAAGGTTATAACTTCATCCTATGGTTTATATTCGTCGGTGCACTGTTCGGATTCTCTCTTGCGCGGCGTAAGTCATCAACTCTATAGCCGTCTCCTTCTCCTTTGCCCCATGTTTCAAGGCCAAGTCACAATCCCAACATGAAGAAACTGACTCGTGGGGGCTACAGTCGAATACTTAGATTTCTGGGGTGTGTTCTGTAACCCAAACGAAACAAGCGGGAACGGTGCCTTGCCGGGAGAGTGCTTCTATTACACCAAACCGGGGCGCTATCATATCGGCATCATCCTACACCTAGTTACCATAGTCCCCGGTGCCTTGCTCGCATGTTTCCAGTTCGTCCCTATCATTAGACACAAGGTCATTCTCGTACATCGCATCAATGGTTATATTGTGACGCTTCTTTCCTTCATCGGAACGGCGGCCGCAATCGTGATAGGGCGACATGCGGCAGGCGGCGGGTTGGATGTGCAGGTCCTCCTTGGTGCTTTAGCCATCTTGTTCCTAGGCTCGCTGACCCTCGCCATCATCAATGTCAAGCGCCTGCAGATCGAACAGCACCGTGCGTGGATGATTCGCGCCTGGGCTTACGTGAGTGCTCTTTCCTTGTTCGATTGACTGAGAATCGAAATATCCTGACATCGGAATGATAGGGTGGCGTTGTCATTACGCTCCGCATCATTTTGATTATCGGTGCTACGATCCTCTCCTCTATTGGTGGCTACTACTCTGCCCAGCCCTGCGACAAGATCAATTTTGCGCTCGGGGGTCAAGATGCTACAATGTCGTTCTACCCAGAATGCGCCGCCTTCTTCTCTGGTGATAACATACACCAGCAAGCCGTAGTTAAGGCCACCTTGCTGGGAGACAACGCCATAGAAGCCGGTGCCATTTTCAATATTGCATTTGGTCCCGCTGGGTGGCTAGCCTTAGTACTTCACGTTTTCGCCGCTGAGTGTTATGTAAGTGGCTTGAAACCCTTTTGGTGTGCTAAAGGATTCTTATTAACATTGTGATAGCTTCGTCTCACACCGGCGGAGCACGACCGCCTCCGGAATGTGTCTTATCAGCGTCAACTTGAAGCCGGAATGAAGAACCCTGGTATGGCTGGCCTGACGGCTGATCGGCTTGGCGATGCGCCTCGATGGACTCCGAAGCCCCAAGTTGCCAATAATGATAGTGATGGCGGTAATTCTATTAAGGAGCTTCAAGAGATAACCACCCCTTCTACTCAATCATAGAGTTGTGGACCCAGTATATTTCTATCCTCCTTTTCTTATGCCAGTTCTTTCAATTATCTTCATCGGCAAAGGAATGCCAATATAAATATGTTGCAGCTAGATTTCGGTATATACTAAATTGGTATGGAGTGATGGGTTAGTTAGTAAAAAGGGTCTAGGAATTTCGGGGTTATCTTGTACAATCAACACAGTCCGACGACGATAGTTTCATAATTTCGGGGGCGTGGCCTTTAGTATTCATTTCAGCCAATGCATCGCGTTCCGTTCTCTATGATTAACAGATCCGCTAGTGATTGAAGCTGCTGGTAAATTCCTATCAAAGTGTAGATTCTTATCTATTTTCTTAGGCGTGGATGCTTTAGACCGACATATACTCTCATTCACTTCAAAACATACTAGTCATCTAACATATCAGTTTTCCTCACATTGATCAAGTTCATCAATCGAGGGAACAATCTTGAGTTTAAATTGATGAGCAACATTGAAGAGGGCCCGTGAAGAGTGAGATAACAGAGGTTGAATTACAACTCCAGTATGAACATCAAAGCTGAGCTCTTGGTAACCTAGTGGGACAAGAGTAGAATTGCCAGTGTTATTGTGCAATATACAAGAATTTGTATAAAAGGTGAGCTGTTTGTAACTATTACAATATGAAGATATCCTTGCGAGAGATTAGGTCGGTTTCGAGTTGTTTAATTCATTATCCATTTTAACATAGCGGAAAATTGATGGAGGCCTTGAGGCATTGAGTTTGCTCAGTCAGAAATTTTGCGTTCAAATGGCATCAGTCGACCTTCGTGCCCATAGCTGACCGTTGCAGGTTCGGCAGATGAAAATTGAGTCAGCTTGGCATGCTTATACTCGGTTTCTTTATCGTACCACGGGCGTAAGAACAACATTTAGAGGAGGTTTGTCCCAGATTGTATAGGCTCTTTGGCCGCGTAGCCAGTGACGGCTGTCGTCAGCTAGACTCATATCGAAGTTGTAGATAATTTTGGCGAGGATCAGTCGCATCTCAGCATAAGCAAGACTAGATGGCGAATTTTGGATTAGCATGGAAGATAAACGCGCGCTAGGCGATCAACAATGAAGCTAGGTATGTGAAGCACAATTGGATGTTGGCCATGTAGGAGATGAATATGAAGCGGAATGGTGAGAAGATAGTTGTAGCTTACTTTCGGCCGATGCAGTTCCGTGGTCCAACGCTGAATGACTGCATAGCATCTGTGCAAAATAAGCATCAGTATTTGCATTTCCTTGAGATAGACGGTATGACCCTGGGCATTGCAGGGGCGCGCTATTCGAGCGGCCGAAATATGCTCCCGGAATATTCTGCGCGAATAGAGAAGCAAGTCGCCACTCACCGAGCTGATCGTCCTTGAATTTGGGGTCCTCCATCCATCGTTCAGGCGAAAACTCTTGAGGTGCGGTCCAGTAGTGCTCATCATGATTTACTGCCCACTGGAAAATAGATACGATAGTCTAGTATGGGCGCTATGAATTAGCCTTTTGATCACATATGCTCACCTTCAATATTCAACGGCGCAAATGCTCTAAGCTCAAGGTAGTACGAGATTCGGGTCTGTCGAACTTGGCGAATTTCATCCGGCGGATTGACATGTAGTCATATGGGAAGAACTTACATCTTGGGGTATAAATTTGCCTCCGATCACCGCGCCACCTTTCGGTGCGCGTCGTGGTAAGCCACCCGCAACCGGTGGGTATCGACGGAGCGACTCGTTTAAGCAGGCCAACATCTACGTCAAAGTGGTCAGTACTTTTCTCTTGTCACTAGAGTTCTTGGGCGAATCCAAAATTCAAACCAATAGATTTTGGTATATCCCGGACTTACATAAGGCAGGTTGCTAACGCTGAGTAACGTGATTTCGTCGTCACTCTTGAACGTAGATCGAACTTCTTGTTCCAACTTCTTTAGCACGTTAGGGTTGGTTGTGAGCAAGTACGTGGCCCCAGATAATAATGTCGCCGTGGTTTCCGAGCCGGCGAGGATCAATAGCGAGGCGTTCATGGACATGCCTGCCTGGTCCAGTTTAAGCTCGTCCTTTTTACGAATGAGGCCTTCCAAGAAGTCGGGTCGTTCGCCGCCCTTCATGCGCTGGCCGACTTTCTCCCACACGATTGAGCGGTGCTTCGAGTCGGCGAGCAGGCCCAGCTTGCTGGCCCACACAATCGGCCATGCTACGCCTAAATGATATAGCCCTTGAATTATACCACCTTGCCGAACTACCTGCGTGATCAGGCTTACCCAAGGATGGTACTCGGATTGCTGTAGACAACCAAAGCCGCCTTCTGAGCCGAGACTAAGATCGCCAATTATATCGAAGGTCGCATAGTTGTACCACTCCCGTAAATTCTGAACTTTGTTTTCCTTGGTGACTTCCTTCAAACGCTGCATGAGCAGATCGACATAGGAGCCGATTATAGGTTCCTGTTCACGCATGGATCGATCGCTGAAACCGTGGGAAAGCTGCCGTCTCAGCGCGCCGTGCTCTCCGCGAGTCGCATTGATGAGTGATCTTGGTAAGTGAGGAAAGAGGTGATAAGTGCCTTCGAATTTCGGGAACTCAGTTTCGCCAGCCTTCTTATGCCCATAAATATCCCGCCAGGCTTGAGGACTGGAAAAGGCGAGCTCATTGGGTCCAATGCGAACGATCGGGCCGTACTTTTTGTGTAGCTTGTCCATATGGAAAGGCAAACGGCCATTCACCATGTATATCGTCCGGGGAATGACAGATAAGCGATGAGAAAGGGGGCCGGGGAATTTCCGAAGCGGGTGAAAAAACACATTGTACACCATGCGTCCGATGGCGTATACAAGCCACTTTCCGTTTTGTCAGTCTCTATATTCTTCTCTGACTCACTCTCAGGAGATGAGTCCGTAACGTCTCGTTGCTTGTACCCATTCAAGACTGCAGGGTGAGAAGCGAGCTTACAAGAACAAGCCCCTTTTGGGCAAAGTCAACCACGATATTCATATTGCAAGTCCTCTCCTTCTTCTTCTTTTTGTCAGAGAGAAAGGTGCCAGTAGCCAGTAGTAGGTCGAACGGATAAGTCGTTGCGGCCTCGAGCTAGTGCTCTTGATTCACAAGGAAATAGAAAAGCACCTAGATAAACTTGGAAGATGGAAGTAGAGTATATATAGCGTGTTGCTTCTTATGCATCCCGTTCGAGACATTATAGCTATAGGATAGGGTTCTGCTGTTAGTAGTGCCTACCTACATATACAGGGGTAGTGTATCTAGGCGGGGACTGGGTTGACACGACACGACACGACCCACGACGTCACTTGTCTCCAACACACTAAGGTTAAAGTGTAGTCAAGAATGGGGACATACGTACTGTAGTATATCCGTAGCCACGGCGGACTTTGGCCATTGGGCACTAGATCGGGCCTGAGCCACCTTGGGCCAGGCTCACCCCTCCACGAAACATATCCACCGGGGTTTGCGAAGTATCCGAGTCCGCATGCACATCGCGGGCGCTTGGGGTGAGAACACACCTGGTAGCGGTGGGAGGCTATGGGAATAACAGTGATGGGTGTTTCATGACGAGAATCTAGATATCACAATCTAGAATTCTTGTGCCGGCGGAGTTCCGGTTCGTCATATCCCTCACCCAGTCGGAGAAATCTGTCTACTTACTAAGTGGCCAGGTAGCAGCGGAGTTGTTCGCCCACGGCTCGCTTGACTTGAAGCGGCAGGAGTTGGGTAAGCTAAGGGATGGTATGGATCGGCAGCCTGACCATCCGATCCTCCGCAACTTGCGGGATACGCACAATATGCCCCCCTTTCATAAATTACGGTATTGTACTGCTCTGGTCCGGGCAGATCCGGGAGTTTGGAGACATGGTTGTTGGTGCTCAGCTGGGCTGGGACATGGCAGCTGCATACTAGCGTGATCACAACAATTACTTCGTAAGTAAGTATGGTCCTGATAATATAGTAGTATTTATCAAACAGCCGTCATCTGCAGCAAGCATCTTGGTGCGCGCGTGGCGTGATTTATTAGCCATGCACATGGGAATGACTGCGAGGGCATCGCCAAAAGTTCCCAACCAAGGCATGCAGTACATACGCTAAGTAGGGCCAGCTCTGGGCGAGGAACCCGGTAAATCTAGATATCCATGACGGGTCCACAACTGACCACTACCTAGGTAAGTATCTGCCTATGTCCAACATATACACGCTGGAAAGACTTTTTTGTCTCCTTGTTACGCCTTAGTTCTTCCCTTTTGGAAGATAATGAAGAAGGGAACCCCTCGTACATATAAAGCCGCGCAACACATGCAGAAGGTGAGGTGTAGAAGAGAAAGTATTGTCAGGCGGAATTTTCCTCAGTCCACTGAAACGCATATTGAGCACCCGGAGTTAGGGAAACATTGCCATCGTGGAGGACCCGACGTCGGGCTCGGGCTCGGGTTCGGGGCAAACCGTGTTTCTCGTTGACAAGATGGAAAGAAATCATGTCACAGGAATTCTTCAAATAGCCAAGACTTCAAGATTCTAGGCTATGCATTATCAGCATTCCTAAAGCCAGACAACAGAGATTGAGCCACGCAGAACGATAGGATTGGTAAAATATTCGCCAATATCCGTTGCGTAGACATCGGTAGGTGAGCCGACCGTTGGTAGCGTCTGCCGAGCCGTTCTAGCCGTTTCAACATCCATGGTGTGCGCTGCCGATCTCCAAAGGACCAAAGGACGAGAACAGGGTCGAATTGAACCTAGCATAACCCTAGCTATAATCAGGCTGGTATCTGCACACTAACTTTAGGTGTGTAGGCCAGTACTTAATCCATGAAGTTCTGCTGCGTACATGTAGGGAGTCATTATTATAAGTATGGTATGGGGCTAAGGATATCATTACATGTGCACAATACGGAATTCGGGATCATCTTGAGTCTGTGTAATGCATAACATTATAGCGTAAGTAATATAGTAACTATCGAATAGACACTCTCTATGATCCCATGTAATGTAAGTAAGCACCTGTCCCATTTGCCGAACTCCGCCCCGTGCCGTGATATCGATACACTAAACTCGAATCCGTTAAGGCCTCGGCACTTGAGATTACCTACATGTATATGTAAAGTACATGTATAATCTAGATAACGAGACGTGGTAGGATCACCTGCACCGATACTTGAAAATACTGAGTAGGTGAATAAGGTCAAGTTATTATTCCTTCTATTAATTTGAGTTAGATCAAAGAAGAGGTTGCCAATTAAGAGTCTGGGTGTTGCGTGTGTTAAAGTAGTCAAGGGATATTGCTGCAATATTAACTCGTACCAAAACTAAGAATTGAGCAACAAGTGTTATAACTGAGGTGCAACTAAATTATAGCTAAGGTATAACCATAGCTTAACTTGTAAATAATTATATTTAATAGAACATAGGAAATAGGAAAGAAGCATTAAGCTAACATCGAATAAGGCAGAGAAGGTGTAAAAGCAAAAGATGCACTATGTACCTAAATGCTATTTGGTAATACTTGCCAAGACTAGATTGCTACCAAATCGTATATCGTATTTAGTCCACTGCAGTGCTGTATGTAGGTCTTAAGAATTATCATCAGCCCTCCACTCCGCCCTCTAAGTACGCATGCATATGTACGCGGAGCTCCATTCTCCAACAGCTCCCCCACAAGATATTTAACCCCGGCTTCAGGCGATGAAAGTATAACATACATCCTGTCAATTCTAGCATACTGTAAACCGCGGAGGACGTCATCGTGCGGCCTCCAAGTCTCGTAAACTACGAGTTTATTACCAGAACCTTGAATGATAATTAGCTTATGGGCTCTCTGAGTTGATATTCGCACAGTTGGACGAAGGGCGTCATTAATCTTAGGGACTTGCCTAGAGCCAATCGGATACAATATGCATGTGCAACTCCAAGAGGCAAGGATACAACAAATATAGATAATATCACAGCTGTAAAATAAGGTTGCATGCACGCCGGACTATACAGTAGATCGACTAAGAGACATTACAGATGCGGGAGTGTCTGGTAATACACTTCCATCTTTCATTTTGGATCTCTTTTCAAGTTCGCAAGTACTTTCAACAGCCTAGCCCGGGCAAACTTGCATGTGTAATCTTCCAATTATAGCTTGAGTCTGCGGACAACGGCTACTCATCAGCACACCATCCTTACTGTATGGCCAGCCCCCGCACCCCACACCGTCATATTGCGTGCGAAATACTTCCAAGCTATTCGTAAACTGACAGGCTATTGCATGGGCTTCTACACGGAGATCTAGTTTTGCGTTCATAGTGTGCTTATTGAGACTCATAATCACAAATGATTCGGTAGACCTCGACTCATCGACGGCATGGAAAATCCAAAAACTTGCCCATCTCCCAGAATTTGCTGATGGGTTCGTTACGAAGTAGGACTTTATCGTCATGGTGGTCATAATTTCGGCCAAAGATGCCTTTCTGCAGGTCAAGTAGGCTGACGTATGCTATGTGTGCTTGGTACGGATCAAGATATAGCGCAAGGCATCTTTCCACACCGGAGAACATATCTCTGTTATATTCACCATTGTAGCCTGAATCAGCACTCGTGACTATGCAGTGACCTAAATGAGCGCATTCGTTTTTTAGCTGTGACTTATTAATAATGTTCAACAGCATAAGTTGTCTCACACACTGGGTCTGCAAAGTAGTTAGACTTTCTGATCTTCGTCGCGTAACTGCCAGACGCTGGCTGTTGTGAAGAACGACTAAGTCTTTATAAGATAGCTTGTTAGAGACAAGCACGAAAATGTCATGCTTGAGGCTGATATAGATAGCCCATGGCCGAGAATCATCAATATCGATGTCTTTTTTTCTTTTTTCCCTTTTATCATCATCATCATCATCGTCATAATCACCATAAATGTCGGTGGTTAGTGATGTTATAGGTGCAGAAATACGAAGCCGGATAGGGTAGAGGCGCTTTGCCACTTCACGGCTCTCATGTGAGACGTAGAAGTGTGGCGAGCATGCGAGATACCAGGTAGGTATGATTCTTTTGGTGTCTTCGGATACAGGGAGAAAACGGTCTTCATTATGATCTAAGATGGCGGTCTCCCATATAGCGAGTCTCAGTTCTGTCGGTAGGCTCTTAAAAAAAAGAAATTTCTGTGATAATCGCTTGGGCCGGCGTTCTTTTGGAAGACGGGGTTTCTTTAGTTGTGGCATGGTGGTAGATGGCATGTATTAGATGCCATCGGTATACCAAACTTCGCAAACGATGGATAGCTTTGATATCCGAGGTAGAGCCAAATGCCGCTGATTGGTCCGAAGCCTTGTGGAACTTGAGCCTTTTCCTTCGAATACCTAGTATCGTGTGAAGTTGCATGTGGGGAATGCACACCCAGTGCCACTGGCCTATAGGATGGAATTGTCCAGTCCTAGGCAATATCCGAATGTCTGCGGTTCGCGAATACCACTCGCAGCCCCCAGATACGCGATCGTGATCTCGAAGTATGTCTTGTAGTAGCTTGGTATAGTCGGCTTTTGTGATAATCTCATGCCGTCGCGAGAGACGGCAAGGCGATGGCTTGGGGTGAGCTGCTAATGACTAACCGAAGACACATTGGTAGAAATTCCGAGTGATGACAGTCGTCGCCTTATTACAAAATCTCGGTCTCACCGTCGAGGCTATACACTCTGAACTGCTTGCATGGGCTGACTGGCGATGATAAGGGTCAATTCGAATGTGATCTGCTCAGACTTGGGAATGTGGATGTGTTGGGGCTGAAGGTAACGGAATTCAGACCTAGAGAGTGCCTTGGTCTGTGGCTACCTACCAGGTCCCTAAGTACATATGGTAGGAGGTATGTACATATGTATCTAGGTAGCTTTGCGGATCTTCCCTTGTAGAAGAGAGTGAGATGAGCGAGTGCTTCAGTACCCAAGTACTTCGGGGATGTGTGCCTGTGGCAGGAGCAATGGCGATTATCAGGGGCAGGGGCAGGAGCATTTGCAGCATGTTGTACCTCTGTCACTTCGTCTACCACACGTCTGTACCTTCCCGACTTGATGGTGACAGAAGGCGGACCTCTCAGGTTTTTTGCTGCCTACCTAGGTACCTACTTATTGTTCCTATCACGATGAAATGGGACTGCTGTGCGTAAGGGAACTAGAGAGGTATCGATAGATCTTCATCTGTGTATTATTATATTTATATCTTGATGCTATTCCCGCATGCCTGCAGAGAAAGCAAGTAAAAGTCAAAACGAATAAGCTAAAGGCCACACCTTCAGACTGCCTAACCCCATCCCACCTGCTCTATGCCATTGTCCCAGAAACCCCCAGCGCTCACTTGAATGCAACCGTTTGCCCAGGATATCTCAGCCGTCCCATGATGATCTATGCTCTTTGCAGTAAACAAAAGAAACTATGTAAATACACAGGGCAGTAAACCCCTTTGTACAAGCCATGTCCTTACGCCCTTACCAAATGCCGCTATATATCAAGAAGAAGAGAAAAAAGGAGAGAAAAAAGTAGAAGGCAGAAATAAGCGAAAAGGGGGTATCAAAAATCAACCAATAACAACTTCTTGCGTGACGAGCCCATAGATCCAACTTGCCTCCATGACAGAAGCACACTGGAAGCACCATTTACTGACATTACCACCACTTCCTCCTCCCTTCGGGGCTACACCCATCTCGCCGCGCTCGTCGCGCACTTCTTCCCAAACATTAAGCAGAATGCCTCGGCTGCCGAGCCGCGAGAAACAGCGGCTACCTAGCACGATGTCCAATACTACTTTGGCAGGGTCTGTAGATTTCTTCGGGATCGTCGTCACTATGATCCGCTTCTCCATGCCCTGATATTTTCTCAGGTTCTGTCGTGTCCCTTGGTCTGGACGTGTCACCTCGAGATAGCAATTTCCATAATCTTCCCATTTACTAGCTGACACGAGAAGATGTAGTCGGATCTTGAGATTATTGGTTGTGAGGCTCATTTTGTTGACAGCTCCACTGTTTGCAGCACTAACTGATGGAGATCGAGGGGATCCCGAAGACGATGTATATAATGAGTTTTCCCCGCTGCCGAAGCGGGATTGTCGATGAACCGAGGACATGGCAATATTGAACTGGCCACCGCCGCCCATGAGTTTCTTGAGGAACGATGTGGCTGATACACTGGAAGGAGATGTGCTGCCTGCGGATTGCGACGGTGCGCGGGCTGAGGCACGATAACTGTTTTTGCGGCCGAACCAACTTCGGCGCTGGCTGCCCCCGTCACCGTGGTCCTGGACATTCTGACCTTGTCCAAAGGCCCGAATTCGCGTTTCCTCTTCAAGGGCTTTGTACTTTGCGTTGTCCAAGCGCGCACGATGGACCGCCATGTATAGGGATTCACATTCTTGGAGTGACGGGGCTCGGAAACGGAAGAAAGAAGTTTCGACTTTGTTCACCTTGGGATATAGTCGGGCATAGCTCAAGACCGGAGACCTTATTTCGAGATCGAGAACTGTACTGGTTCGAAGCATAACCAAGGGGGTGAGATCTAACGCAATGAGAGGGCGTTCTCCGTCATGATTAGGATCGTCCGAGGAAGTATGTGTTCGTTGGAAGGGATAAGCTTCGATCAAGCCTGGCGTTGTCACAATGGAGCATATATCAGGCCACAGATCTTTCCAACATCCATGTTTATTGTCCCAGTAGGAGATGGTCGCGAGAGATTTGAACAAATACTCCGGCTGTGCGCTTCCTATCTTAGGCGTCTCCATTTGCGAGGCCGAGACAGAAGGTGTAGGAGTTACCGAGCTTCTGGAACTAACAGATTCCGTGTAGGAGTCGGAGTCTCGTCTTATACTGATGGCTGGTGCAGCGTCGGGCATGTCTGCATCCTCAAGCTCATCGTCTGAAGACTCGTCGGAATATGAATACTCATCTTCGGATGCTGATGATGAGAACGAACTCTCGGAAGATACGTCTGAAGGATAATACTCGTGCTTCAAAGGTGAAGAGTTTCGGCGTTTTAGGCTGGAATATGCCTCTGCAGGGGGTGCAAGTATTGGTGATTTATTTGGCTCTAAACTTCGATGTATCGGTGGAGGTGGTGCACCATCTTCTCTGTAAGGGGCATCATCTGGGATCTGTTCCTTGGAAGACGGGGAATTGGGATCTGTGCCTTCTAAGTGCGTATGGGTATATTGTTCCTCTTGGTTTTCTGTAGAATCTGATACAGAGCGACGAGACTTCATGGATTCCCAGGCCGATTCTCTCTCCGGAGATGGAACAGCAGGAGGTGGCCTGGTTGGTGAACTAAAATGAGCCTGGTGATGGTCCTTGGAAGTTTTGAGTTCCTTCTCGAGACCGTTGGGAGAAGTACTAGTTGGCAGGGGATATAATTGCTTGGGATACCGTTTTCTCTCCCCTACAGGTGTGTCCAAACTCACAGAGCTTGGAGACAACACCGAAATCCCTGTGTCGGGAACGGTGATTTCTTTGATAGCCGGTGGTATGGGGTTGCTACCCAGAATCTTCAACCAATCAAGAACCTGCTCTTCGTTATCCGTGGCCAAGGTCAAAAGCTCAAAGTATTCATCCTTGTAGCCTCTTATCATGACAACTAACTGGTGTTTGTTGTCTCCTTTTCGTGCAGAAACATGATTACCAGTTATAGGGGCAAATAACAGCCACGATCGGCCACCACTGCCAACTTCCCTAATAAGAAGATCACCAGGATCAGACTTGAAAAGCTGGTTGTCTCTGTAGACAAGTTCAACTTGACAGTTAAGCCGCTGACCACTTGAGTGTCGAAGATCAAGCGAGAAAAAATCCTTTGCATATACTTGTCGAAACCGATCAATTCTAACATTGTCGGCGGCTGCCATGGTCTTTAGGTCACGGGTCCGGCTCGTGTCAGTTTTTCTTGCATCATCATCGACAATTCGTGCTGTTTCCTCTTTGTGCCTTTTGCGAGCTTTCTCCTGAAGTGCCTCCCACTTTGATGCGAGAGATTCGTATTGTGGTGTGCCGGCCACAGCTCGGTATCCCTGCCACATTTAGCCTCAATATTTATGACGAATGGATGTAGGTAGTTACTTACCTGAATGAATTTGGTTATCCATTTTGTGCGCACCAAGGGGCGTTTCAAGAGGTGTGCCACATCTATACGATCGCCATGTTCATTGAGAATGTCACCTTGCTCATTACGAGGCAATGCATCTATAAGCGAGTCTTCGTCATCTGGAGATGCAGGCGCTAAATTGACGATAATGCCTTGAAATCCGAGACGCCATACATCAAGGTAATCACCGTATATTGGGGTGATAGTTTCAAGCCATTGTGGCAGTCTATGTGCGTCCCTTAAGGGACATCGTCGATGGTGACTTCTGAGCTTTTCAAGGACAATGCCCATGCTTACTACCGCCTTGGGTAGAGGGTCATCCTTGTTTGCACCTTTTGGGGACGTGAAGAGATCTCCTGACTGATCTCGCTTTCCTTCGACGAACTGGGAGAGAAGAACAGGAATAACACCATCTACAAGTGTTTTGAGTTCTCGCGAGTACAAGTTCTCATCTCTTGCGAATTCCCGTAGAAGGTTATCTACAGTGGCGTCATGAAGGTGATTGGATACTCTTCTCACACTGCGGGCAGAACGGAGACTTCGATTTCGACTTAGACTCTCGGAATCATCGGGCAATGAGAGCACTGAAACTAAGTCAGAGTGTTTGGTAAGTCGTCTCTTCAATGCCGGCTTTTGACTTCTTTTACGGGAGACAGCAGAGCTCCGTGTTAATCCTGTACTCCTCGTCATCGTAGTGTGGGTGATCGTTGTATCAGAGATCTTCGAAGATAATTCTGACTCTAGCGTACTGAGTGTCTCTGCGTCTGAGATGATGGTGGAAAGTTCATGGAAACCATTCGTAGGTGGTCGTCGTTTCGGGTTGAGAGGAGCTGGTCTAGGCTTGAGCGACTCTGTTGATATAGTGGAGTCTTCGTCAGAGGGAGTTAGGCTTCGCCTTACCCCAGAAGACCGGGACGGTTCGTGATATTCAACAGTTCGATCACTCTCATCGTCCATAGCCTCATCATAACTTGGATATTCCTTTTGGTTAGGAATAAGGACGGTGGATTCTCCGCGAAATGCGTCTCGGATCTTTTCTTTGAAGCCCCGTTTTGAAGCAAGTTTCCCTGGAGAGGACGGGGTTCTCGTGGCTTGGCTTCTTCTAAGCCCCGCTGGTGATGTAGGAGTTGTTGGTTCGTCACGAGGGCTATCGTATGGAGACTTCGACCTAGACTTCGGTTCATCTGACTTAAGGTGGTTATCACTATCCTCATCAGGACCTGCAGATATAGGTCGTGAGGATGAGGCAGAGCGACGTGCTTTGCTTTCATATGCCCATTCTTTCTCGATTGACCTCCTTTGGGGTTCGCGACTACGTTCTTGTTGCCTACTATCAACAAACGGATCTACAGTATCCTTCAGCCAGTTTTCAATGCTTGGCGGCTGGTTGATCACGGGTTTGGGCGGATCAACCTTCTCGGCCAAGATCTTTTTCCCTTCATTTAGAGCTTTCTTGAAAACGTTAGTCGCGCCCTTAAAGCTTGATTGTCTGTTAGCTTTTGGTTTCGTTATCGGGCGCCCATGGCCCCGAGGGAGCTCTAGTTCACTGAAAGCAGAATATCCGAATGGAATATCGGCGAGGGGCTTTTGGGGTATACTAGAAGGGATGTCCGACTCATCTTCCAAACCACTAGACCACGACTCGCTATCAGATAAATCTTCAGTCATTGTAGTTCCAGTTTCGGCTACGCTCTTTGCGCGCCTTGGTCGGGCAGCATATGATTTCTTGGTGGTAGTTCTCCTTGATTTTACTGGCGTCTGCGACTGGTCCGACTCTGAGTATTCCGTGGTTTCTGCCCCAGCAGATCGTGATCGACGGCGAGAGATGTTGGTTGCACTGGGGCTTTCCACCCTTGATGTCTGTGCTGAAGCTGCTCGCACAGTGCTCGAGTCTCTCGATTCTGAGCGAACAGGTCGAACTCGGATTCCATCATCGGGCAGAGTTTTTGTTTCGGGGTTTACTTTCCTTTTTTGTTCATGTTTTTCATTCAGACGAAGAGGTCTGACGCGGATCCCATCGTCTTCAATGGTCTTTGAATTCTCGGATTGGGAGATACTGGCGCTATGGATATCGCTTTCGCTTGGGATGTCGCTGGATATAGGTTTCACGCGTATTCCATCACCGCTTCCGACCGACCTACTACTAACAGACACAGGTACCTGAGGGCGTTTGCGTGGCTCATCTGGAATCTCCACTCGGCTAGCCCATTCTTGGATCTTTTGGGAAACAGGTGGGTTTGGATTCGATCGCGACAAAAAATCCTTGGGCAAAGGAGAACCGCTACCCTCATGTGGGGTTTTCTTTGGTGTAGAGTTTTTCGAGGGGCTCTCCGACTTGTGATTTTTGACCCAGTTTGTGTCACTCACGACGCGCTTCTTAGGCGGGCTCGTGGGAACAGGCTTTTTCTGGTCCGCTTTGCTAGATCCGTCACCTTCCGTGTTTGTTGTGAGAGATGGCACACTGAGCGGCGGCCTCTTCTTTTGGCGCATCTTGATCCTGACACGATCCTCCTCGGTGACACTTTCTTCGTCTACCCGTATATTGATTTCACTGGGTTCGCTCGGGGCCGCAAGTGGATCGGCCCGAGCCATGACCTCTGCGTTTGCTTTCTGCCATTTCGTCACTCGGTCACGGACGCCTCCAGGAGCTTGGACTCGCTGGACGGCAGCTTCTCGCATCTCCTGTTTGACTGCTTCGAGGCTCATGCGTCGTTGTCGGATCATTTCTTTCGCGGCCTTCTTGTCGGCCGCGATGCGGGCAGGTGATGGACGACCGAGCAGAAAGTCGGTAAGAAGCGTAGGGGGTGGTTTTATCGTCGAGGCTCGACGACGCCCTGTGGCGGTCGTTTTCTTGGGTGTGCCATCTTCGCCGGCTGCCGCATCATTGTGGTCCACGGTATTGCTTGGATCAGTACTCGTGGCCTCAGATTGAACAGGGACATCGGACTGAGAGGATTGGGGCCCCGAAGGGTCAGTTTCTCCTTCGGCTGAGTTCAGGGCTGTCATCTAGACGAGACATCAATGTAAGCTTTTGCAACATTCCTATGGGTCTTAGATTAAATGGAAGAAGGGTGTGATCTGCACGAGGCCCGTGGCAAGACATGGGCTTCTTTGGGTATAGAAGAATGTAAAAGAATGTAAACGTCTAGGGAACGGGCTCGCTCACTTGGCCGCGTCATAATTCTAGATAGGTCAATCTATACTCAAGGCAGGCAGGTTGACTTGTCTCGTATGTTTCCTTTTCAATGCACGGATTGGCAAGACTGAAATGCCACGGCGCCCATCCATCCAATAGATGAAGCTGCTGGCGGCGTGTTTGCACTGAGAACAAGACGGGGGATGCAACCAACTCAGCGCGCGGGCTGCAGCTCAACTCCGGGTCAACTTCAAGAGATCGGTCGACAGGTAGGCGTAGATGTCAATTGGGAACGAGTCAATAGCTTCTAGCGAACGCGAGAACAATGTTGACAATGATGCTAATGGTGCCAATGGTGACGATGATGTCGACTTGTTGTACTTGTGGTAGTGTTGTTGTTATTTTATGATTATTGGATTGGGATTTGGCTTGTTTGCGTCTTGTGGGAAGCAGGAGTGGGCAAGCGACTGGAGGTAGGTCAAAGGTAGGTTGGGATGGATGATTTGTTGTTGCTCTGTGATGCGCAAATAGACCCATCCCATTCATCACCTACGTAGGTACCGTACTATACTTACTTACTTACCCACCTACCCACCTACCTACATATATGTACACCAGCCTATCAACCCGAACTTGGCTCCGAGCCCGTCCCGTCCGAGTCTGCTCCTACTACTACCGTAGGTACCTTATTTACTCCGTATGGAGCTACTGTACTGTGTAGGTAGCGAGGTAGCTTCTGCATGTGAGAAAGCTCATAGAGTACTGGACGGTGGACAGGCGAGGCAGGGCACGCTCTTGTCTTCGTACCTAATACCCAGAAATGCCATCCTCGCCATCATCATCATCATCATCATCATCATGTTCTGGGTTGCACTACGTAGTAGGTTGGCTAGAGTCTGCTAAGAGGCTGACCATGCACCACTCAGGTTAGATCACGGCAATAGATACAGGTTTGCTCCCCTGGCAACCAATGGTGGGCTATCCAAGACTCCAAGACGTAAACAATGCCTGACAAAGTAGGAGGGGTGGACCTTGCCGAGCAGGGGTGCCTCAACCACACCCCGACGATGCCTCGACGATGCCTGGCCTATCAAAAAGGGGGCATAAAGAGCCCCCCCTCCAGCTCCAGCACCGGGCTCTTCTAGTGTACGAACGCCTCCATAAGTAGATGATGATATGGGTAGGTACATCCAGGTACTACGTAGGGACAATGGAATCCATCGTCATAGGTAGGTTAGGTGGTTAGGTAGTAATAGTAATAGTAATAATAATAATAATTATACACGTTGGCTTCGTTCTGGCGAACGGCTCCCGTTTTGTCGTCTCATGATGGTCTGCTCTGTGACCAAACATCTACACTGTCTGATGCAGTCACAGGGCCGAAGAGAAGGCTCGTGGCGCTGCTGTATTGTCCCGCAATGAGGCAAAATTTCGGTTTCTCTCGATAACGTAAATGTTTCAGTTTGGCTTGCCAAGCGATTCTTGATCACCGAAAGACAACACTCGTCTCCTTTTCTTGACCGCTGGAAGAAAAGCAATGCGTAATACCTACCTACTGCTTAGATTGAGCGATGTGGGACATTGAACACTGCCAACGAGTGCTTGGCACAAGGTACCGGTACCTAATTCGACCATAGCACACGAGAGGCCGCGAAGTAGAACCAGCTGATTCAACTTGGGTCATCTTGTACAGCAAGTCTCTTCCTTAATTTAATTTCTCCTTCTAGGTAGGTACCATATTCTATTCTATTGTTCGCCATTTACTAGGTACCTAGGTATGTAGGCAGTTTTGGATATTCCACATTCTTCTTTCTCACAAAAACACGGACAACCAGATATCACTATATCCCCCATTGTACGGCCCATCAAGAAACAGGAGCGGACATCCGAGCGGAACCGACCTGCATCGCTACCCAAGCATGAAAAAACAACTGTTGAACCAGGATCCATCCATGCGTGCAATCTGTTTCAAGTTCGCTGTAGTTCACCAGTCACAAGGTGCTTAAGTAGGTAAGCTTTGACGATTTCCCCCACTATCAATGAGCATTCGCGAACAGCTTTCGGCCAAGAGCCACGCCCGTGAGCAAAGACGTCCGCTGCAACACGTCATACCACTTACGATCCAGCCTTTCTTACTCAACTGTCCGGATGTATCTGAATATCTTCGAACACTCCCATCGCATTCGCATTGAAATAAATACTTCAAACGCCGCGTTGGGAAACCTTGGTCCACAGAAAGAGTCATCTATTAGACGATCTAAGTCCTTGTCATCACTTTTACTTATACCGTTGCACCGTCCTTCCCATCTGATTCTCGGTGAGTACATATACGCAGTAACATGGTATTACTGCTTCGAGACGCGTGCGAAGAACACCCCCTTCTTCATGTGCTACCCGTTGGCGTTGCACGTAAGAATTTCGTTGACGGGCGATGACACCAGCACGGGGTACCTGAATCATAATCAATTGAATTCCTCCTCCTAGATGTACATATAACGTACAACTAGATACCAACCACTAGCCTTCGAAGTAGCGCCGACATCAGGTTGAGAGTATCAACTAGCTAGAGTACTTGTATGGATTTGAGAGTCTTTGACGTCTGTAGGTATTGACTATAAAACTCTTGCAAAATGCTTAGCGAGTAACAACAGCCCCTCCATTCGTCTGCCTGCCTAGTTAAGTCATATACATGTCTCTAAGTGGCTGTAAGTGGACGGCCTATCACCAAATATGCAAAGACCCAACAGCATTTCTGAACATTCTTCATTGTAAACTGACAAATCATATACAATCAGTCACGCGATGGAGCAGCCTTTGAATTGCAGTAGCTTCGAATGAGAATCTCGCGGGGAACTCTGTTAGAGACCTCCAGTTCAGCGCTCCTTCGACGAACCCCCCACTGATTGGATTTCAAAGAGACCATCAACCATAGAAAATGTACTATCATAACAAGCGATAGAAGACGAAGCGAAAAGCCTGAGCGCCTTCTATTCTAGATTCATGTCATATTAAGTCGAGATTGCTAAAGACTAAGAGCTAAGTTTTATGGTGAATTTCAAAATTATACTTATGTGAGCCTTCCCTGTTCTTCACTTGGCTGTTTTGCCTGGTGCGGGCCTAGGGGGAAAACCTGCCAGCCTGGGTGAATATCTACTTTAGGCTTGAAGTTCTTCTAAGCAACATAGGTTGCAACGGTGGTAGCGTATCATTCACTATAACTGCCGAGCCATATGTAGTCGATGCGAGTGTCCATATTACCGGCAGCCGGTAGCATAAATGGAAAACCAGTTCCATTCTCCGCATCAGCGCGCCAAGTTGGTCAAGATCGATGAGGAGAAATGCTTACCTATATATAGCCGAACGACGGATAATCCTACCAACATTCATGTAAAGTCAGACCTCCTTCTCGCTCCTTGAGGTGGACATAGTTTGCGCTTTTCAAAAATGGCTGCAGTACCTGGACTTCCACCTGCGTACGCCGACTCTACTTACCAGACTGCCCACGAAGAGGTCTTCTCGACACCTTTAACGAAAACAATCGAGACTGTTTTACCACCTGGTGTCTCTGAAGCTGAATTTTCCAAGGCGATTCAGAAAGCCACCGAGGTTTTGGGGAAAGATGCTGTTTTCACGGGTAATGACTTAAAGTACTACATTGACCCTTACGATATTCCGGAGGCAGGGACAGTAAGGAATATACCGAGCGCTGCTGTTTGGTAAGATGAACAATATCGCGAACTGACAACGTCGCCCGGGCTGACCTCAAAAGCCCCTCATCAGCCGAGGAGCTCCGGGGATTTTTAAAAGTAGCGAATGAGCACAGCATTGCAGTTTGGACATTCTCTCGGGGAAAGAACCTAGGGTACGTTTGCTGACTGCCCATCACACAGAAGATTCCCCACTGACGGCATCGCAGATATGGTGGGCCCGCCCCTCGTACCCCAGGTTGCATCGCATTAGATCTTCATCGCATGAACAAGATCATCGAAGTCAACGAGAAGTTCGGATATGTCGTAGTCGAGCCTGGGGTAACATTCGGAGACCTCTACACGTTCTGTGCGGAGAAGAAATTGAAGTTGTGGCCTAGTGTAGCATCCTTGGGATGGGGTAGCGTTATTGGCAACGTGAGTTCCTTGCTTCCGCTGTGGATGCCAGGTCCTATTCCGAACGAGGTTAACACGAACAGACGCTTGATAGGGGCATGGGATTTATCCCAACTGCGGTGCATCATGAGAACATCGCGGGGATGGAAGTGGTTCTCGCGAACGGCGATGTCGTCCGTACAGGCCAATACGCCATGACGACATCGCCCACGGCACATCTAACCAAACTCACCTTCGGTCCTACGATCGACGGTCTCTTCCTGCAGAGCAACTTGGGAATAGTGACCAAGATGGGTATTTACCTAACACCACAGCCGCAATCCTACATGTCGTGCACATTCGACATGCCCGAGTTCGAAGACGTTGCCACCATTGTCGATGTCTTCGGCGAGATGCGCCGCAACGGGTCTCTCCCGGCCATGGTTTACGTGTTTCACATCAACGAATGGGCCGCTCTTTTCGGCAAGCGTTCAGACTGGTGGAAAGGTGAGGGACCAATCCCGAGTTGGCGAACCAAAGAAATGCAAAAGGAGCTAGACGTTGGTAATTGGAGCGTCAGGTTCGGGCTGTACGGACCTACAGCTATAATCCAGGCTCAATATGCCGAAGTCCTGCGGGTCGTGACCGAAAGGGCGCCGACGGGGAGACTGCAACAGTCCCTATTTAGTGGAGAAGACGGCGGGCTTCTCGAGGCCATGTCAGTTCCTCAGCCTCACGGCGGAATAAGAGTGGGTGTTCCAAGTATGTGGAGTATACCGAGTATGTAACCACTGGAGTCATTTTCTTCCTGTTCTAGTTACTCCCAGAGGCCATCATTACCTATTAGGGGCACAAGTGTGTATTGGGAGTATGCAGAACTCCCGAAACTTTTACCTGAAAGAGTAATTACTGAATCCAGCGGTTGTAGTGGTGAACTTCTATAACGTCCGAGAAGACTCTATCGGCGCTCATGGGGCGTATTCGCCCATCGTGCCGCTCGAGGGCAAGGTCCTGCTCGATTGGGTTACAGCCGCAAAGCAAGTCTACGAATCTCAAGGATTCGACCTCCTGTGTGATTTCTTCATGCATGAGCGATATGCTGTGTTCGTGTGCATGCTCTGTTTCGATAAGACAAGCACAGAGCAGCGGGTGGGCGTCGAGAAGATTTTCCAGCAGCTCTTTAAAGAGGGCTCGGGAAGGGGATTTGCGAAGTATAGGGCTCATATCAAGCACATGGGTAGGCAAATGCCACCTCCCTTCTGCGTCGGGCCATCGAAGAAATCATGATTGGTAGATGACTGATCATCGGGATTTGCAGACCAAAACGCAGAATTATTCGACTTCAACAACCACGCCTATCGGCGCTTCGTCGAAACATTGAAGGTGAGCAAAATGTGAGCCCCCAAAGCTCCAAGCTTATGAACTAACCTGGAGCAGGACGCTTTGGATCCGAATGGTATCTTGTCTCCAGGAAAGATGGGAATTTGGCCTAAACGACTCAGAAACACCAGGGCGAAAATTTAATAAAAACGAGATGTACCAAGTGCAAACATGAGTAAAAACTGCAAGGAACATAATCGGCATATTAATATTCATTCTCACCAACGTCGTCATTACCGTTATAATGGATCCACCAATTTGATGAGAGAAAGAAAAGGAATAAAAAACGAGGCGAAAGGTTCCTTAGCAATTTCCTAGCGCCGAAACAGTATCGCAACATCAAAGCCTGTGCACATTATAATGTACTTACAACTTTGCCTTCTGACCCTGACTCTCCCTCCACTCCTTGAGCCACTTCTGTCCTTCTGCTTTCTGCTTCTTAGCAATCTTCCGTAGTTCATCGGGGTAGGGTCCCCCCGGGCCTATGATCGCCAAAGCCGCAATGCTCTCTTTATACATCTCCGCCTTCAGCTGCCCATACGAGCCTTTGGATCCCTTTGCGACCAGGCCGCGATCGTTGATCAGTTTCAGCACAGCATCCAATTCGCCCACAGCGTCCACAATGCCAGCCGCGAGCGCTGCCTCGGCATCAAAGCGCTTGGCCTCGAGAACGACAGACCGATACACCAAAGGTGTCGTCTTGATGCGAAAAATGGCCGACAGCGCCGGGGGCAGCGGTGCGCCGAACTCGAGCTCATTGACGCAGGCAAACCCCTTACCGCGGCCGGTAAAAACGCGGTAGTCATGATGCATCGCCCAGAAAATGCCGCCAGCGAAGGCGTGACCGTTGATCATCGCCACCGTCGGCATGGGATACGTCAAAAAGCGCCGCAACAGCGCGTATAAGCTGTCTTCCCAGAATCCCGGGGTGGCCTGAGCGAGGCCGAGGTCCAAGCCATTAGAGTAAAACTTCTGGATTCCCGACGTCGTGACTACTACGCCTGGTTCGTAGCCGAACTCAATTATGTCGAGCGCGGTGAGAACCGCACGAATGAATTCGGGCGTTAGTCGGTTATCGCTTGGCGAAGTGAAGGTGAGAAGGTAGACGTTGGATGCTGGGGTTGTGCACACGACACTGCCTCCTGGATATGACGGCCTCGCGGGGATAGGGACTGAGAAAAGCTCTGTGGGCGCCATGATTATCTAGACGGACGGCCGATTACAGACAGTGAGAAGCTCAATGAAAATTTTGGCTGTCAAGCACCTGAATTATTTAATGGGCGGGAATTCCAGGAATGTAGATGAAATAAGGAAGTATGTAATCTGTAAAAGAGGTTGAACCTCGGTATCCCCACTTTAACTTCCTCAGGACGCAAGTGACGGCCAGCAGGCCTTACCGTTTGCACGGGATAACGCGTCGCAATTGAGGATGAAGCTCGATGTATACCTTGGGAATATCTGGTTTCTGAAACATTCATGTAAATATCAGGCAAATTAACTATATATCGTCTCGAGTCCCCAATCCATTTACAACATGTTCTCAACAATGTGCAGCCATTGAAAGCTTAGCGCTAAAGATGCTAGCAGCAGTCACATGTTTTCTATCAGGATACCGTACCTACTGCAGTTTGAGAAGGAGAAATGATCAGGTGTCTGCCTAGGTATTCAAATCATATATCATTCTAGTTATGGCCCCCAAAAAAAAACTCATAGCCCGCGCGTACTATCTCAGTCCAGTGTTATTGCTGGCCTTCCCTCTATGATACTGCGCTTTGAGAATTCCTGCACAAGCATTCAAGTTAGCTTAAGTACATGAGTAGGTATAGGTAGGTATGTAGACCCGTGACGCTAATGCTCAAATCCGGGGTTATAGTGGCGAAACACGCATGTACAATTGACGCCCCTCTAAAAGAAATGAAGAGCAAGCAAGTACTTAGGTTTTTTGGTAGGTATTTTTCACGGAGTACCTACAATTATCATCAAAAATCAGCAATAGAAATGATTACTCATCGAGTGCCCTAGCCGGGTGCATTGTGCTACCGGTAGTCACCACCTTGGTATTGGAGCCTGCTATTTGTAGGTACCTATTAAGGTACTCCACTACCCACATAGGTACACATATGTATCTTCAGCTCCCCTTTGCCGAATGGCTTAGATCAAGTGTAGTATCTGTTCTCTTCAATTTAATCTCTGATAAAGGTCATCGACGCGAGTGGTTACATAGGCAGTGTTCTTATCTTTGGCCTCTCGGAGCTCACTTACCCTCAAGGCATGCCTACAGTGCAACTCTTCCGTGCCCCTAGTACCATACTGCCTCCAGGCGACGGAAACGTTTTGAATTTGCAATGTTTTCATTGAAGTTTTTAGGCTGACCCCGGGACGTGAAGAAGACTTTCATACAACTCTGTGGCACTGTATTGACTTCATAAGGTCTGGGCTCTGGTGCCTAACCTTCCACATAGTATCATCACTTTCGGTATTACTGCCATCCATCAGACAGTGCTGTCTCACCTTGTGGTCTTCGGTATCACAGTAACAGTGTCCAGTCCCAAAGGTGAGGCCCATCACGTAGACAGATTTCTCGAACAGTCAAGGGGTGTTTTTAGCCATAGTGATATCTCTAACTCTTGAATATTAGTCTCTCCGTCGTAAGCGACTTGTACTTTTGGTACTTTCTCCTACATTGAGATTAAGCTAATCGCATTTACACGTCAATAGCATGGCATCATAGCTCGCCCGTATTGGTTCTCTGCCAAAGCAGTCACCAGTATTATACACTCGCCCGGCCGTTCAATGTCGCTAGTCCACAAATGTAGAGGCATGACGAACGCATCTATCACGTCACTATTTTTATCTGAAGCAGAGAAACTCCGCCAAGCCAGAGAGATGATCGGGATTCTTTGTCTCTAGCTCTCCTAGCGCCTCGCGTCGGTCGTAGACCGCTCGCACGCCCTCCTCAAAGACGCCGACGATGCCTTGGCCCGTCTTCGCAGAGCACTCGACATATCTAGTAGCGCCAATTGCCGTTGCCGTCATAGCTCCCTATTCGCCTGGCCGTTAGAATTTCTCCGCATACGCCGAGGTGACGGCAGCCGATGTTAAGACTAGGAGCAGGGCACTGACCTCTGTAGCGGTGATCCGTGTCTCAAGGTTCGGATACAGCGGAGCCCAGAGACTAGCGCCGACGCGCTGATCCGTCTTCGTGCCGACGAAAATAAGGGGAGCGCCGCGAGTATAGCGCCGAATCTGTGTGATCCACTAGACTCACAACATCATTATTAGCAGGTAAGTCATAAGGGAAGTTTGGGCGAGTGCGCCGGGCAATATGGAAGCAAATGAGACGTCAGAGCACAAACCTGAGTACGCGCATTGTTGAAGGATCGTACGCTGTTGACGCTGAAGCAGAGGAACACAGCATCCCAGGCCAGATAGCTGAGGCGCGCAAGCTGCTCCAATGCGATATCGCCGGCAGTGTCCCATAGCTCTATATCGGTATCCTGTTCGTCGACTGCCACCACTTTGTGGAACAGCTCATAGTGCGTCGGGCTATAGTGCTATTTGACCAATTATTACACAACCATGATTCGGAGGAGGAATAATCATTTCATAGCCGTGGGTATGAAGTACCTGAGTAAACGTATCGCGATAGAAACGTCTGATAAGCCTACATTAGCAGCGCAGAGAGAAGGGAGGATTGAGCAAACTACCAGAACAGGAATGCCACATACAGAAGGACACTGGATTTGCCACATGCGGCATCTCCCACAAACACGAATCGCATCTTGGGGCGGTCAATGAGCATGAAACTTGGAGTTCCTGGCGAGGGAGTGGGTTCTGGTGCCGGCGTCCCTAGGCGAGACATACGTGAATCCGGTCTTTTGGATAAGCTGCTATATCGAGATGGCGTGACGACACGATGGCAAGCGTTGGAAATCCGATTCACGAGACCACGACCAGTGCTAAAGAGTCTGCTGCGACGTGATTCCGTTGGTTTCCGGTACCCTGCTGCTGGGCTTGTCCTCGCCCGTTTGTGGCGGTGGTCTTCGAGGCTAGAATCTTCATCGAAGTCTTCAGTACCCTGAGAGGCTAGTTGGCTTCCATCCAGCGAAAACATCTCGCTGAGACAAATGTGAAGTGAGAGAGTTAACTATTTAGGTAGCTACTTACGAGAGAATGCTTGAGATTTTGGTAATGGGCTGGCTCGAGGGGCTCCTCACGGCGTACGTGAACCGGTAGTTGGTTTATCCATTGTCTAATCGGCTCCTTCGTAGGCTTCCAGAGATCGGAGATGGAAAACGTGAAGCCTGAGGTTGGAATGCGGTGTTCATCTCGTGACTTCGCTGGCAAGCTAGTATCTAAGTCGGACACTGCAGCAAATGGAGTAGAGTCCATAGCCGTTAGATGACCAGTATACTGAATTCAATCACAAGCGATACGGTGAGGGTTGGCAGACGAGAAGAAGGTCGAAGAGAGCATGTGTGCGGGTTTATTACAAAGATGGGAGTTGGGTATGTGGCTGCCATTGACAATTGGAGGTGGTTGCTGTAGCAAGCCTACTTCATTAGATGTTTATATATGCTTGTGGACGTAGTATCCATTCATTCGCATGTTTGTTCTTCCAAAAGACGGCAACAAGGTGATTAGGAAGTAGACAATAGAACGAGGTAACGGAGAAACGCCAACTCTCAGTTAATCGCAATCATTCACTTAGCATTTTCACAGAAAGGAAAGTCAGCGTCATGAGTTTTAGAGGTTGATGGATTATTCATGACATGTCCCATGTCGACATCGTTATTGTTCTCTTATCTTTGGAACGGGCGATCTATCCCAACTGATGGAGGTGGTTAAGCATCCCGTCGGAAAGGCGGTGTATGTATAGATAGACATAATACTTGCCGATGCTGGTAACGCGAAGGCCTGTACATCGCCATCATCAAATGCATACCTGCCGTGTCTATACACTGGTACCTAGAAACTTGAAGACCTGGGATAACATTAAAATAATCCGATGACCCTCCCCTCACTAGAACACACCAGCGGCATCTTGTTTCTATATAGTAACACGAAAATCTCATAGATGGCACAAATATCAAATCTTGTCTGTCATGCATGCAATCACACGTGCAGTTGCTGTCCGGGGAAAGCCCGCGGATTTGACTACAGATCTTAGCAAGGTTAGTAATTTGAGAACATTTAGAGTCCATAGCAGCACACGCCGTGCTTTTACTGGTTATATTCTTCATCGAACGACCTGGTCCATCTTCCCATAACGGTGCTTCGCCGAAATATCCCCACTCTGGGACCTGTGTTGAAGCAGTGGGGTTATATGCCGTCGAGGCTGTAATATCTTGTATGCAGCTGAACCCAACATCACCGCAATACCATGTCTTGAAGAGTGAGCACTCTAGGAGCTAGTCTATTTTTGTATGTTTTATAATCATTATGACAAAGCCAAGTTAGAAATCGAGGCGGTATAGTCCCCCACATTATGACAGCATCGTGATTTCTAAGCACGAAATCCATCTAAGTTGACCCCTCCGCGGAAGACTCCGCTCTTGCACTTGCGGTCACCATGCGTATATATAGGCCTTAGCATCGCGAGTAGAGACACCTTACTCTGGCCGTACCATAGAGAAATCATAGCCTCCAGCAAGTACTAGATCGAATTTTCCAGACGAACCCCAAGTGTCTATCACCATGGCTATCCCCACAGATATCCACATCTACACGGCGCAGACGCCCAATGGGATCAAAATCTCCATCTTGCTGGAGGAGCTTAACCTGCAATACAAGGTCTGTGTTTCATATGTAGCTATTTTGAGTTCTTGACGCTGACTACGTGAAGCACACCACCATCGAGTTCAGTAAGAACCAGCAGAAGGTACGCAGACCGACCAGATTAGGTTGGCAGATGCACTAACGATGCTTGCATAGGAGCCTTGGTTTTTGGAAATCAATCCCAATGGTCGAGTTCCGGCTATGACAGACACTCTCGATGGCAAGCAGATCCGAAGTGAGTACTGTCTAAAGTTATTTTCTCTTTTCATTAAGTTTTGCGCGGCTCAAAAGGAAGATTGCGAGGGTTGGGGGTTGCCTCCTTTCTCAAGGATACCTACATTCTTGATATATGCATGATCACCGCATCATCGGAGAGGGGATTTGGGCTAACACGCTGATTCTTAGTCTTCGAAAGCGGTGCTATGATGCAATACATCGTTGATCGATACGACAAAGATCACAAGGTGTCTTATCCGTTTGGAACGCCAGAGTACTACGAGACCAACAGCTGGGTAAGAGGTAGCAACCAATGACCTTCAAAACGGAAACTGACTTCTGTATTAGCTCATGTGGCAGATGGGGGGTCTTGGGCCGATGCAGGGTCAACTCAACCACTTCAACCGTATGCCCTGCGATCAGTAACATGTCTTGCAGCTTGATACTCACTGTGACATAGGCTACGCCCCTGAGAAGATCAAGTACGGAATCGATAGATACAGAGCGGAAGTGCGCCGTCTATACCGCATAATGGACGAGACTCTAAAGAAGTCTCCCTATCTAGCTGGCGACAAGTATACCATTGCCGACATTGCTAGCTGGGGCTGGGTCGCCCTCGGAAGTATGTTTTCGAAAGCCATCAAATCCCAGAGCAGAGTGATAACTAACGGCTTAATAGAAAATTCTGGCGTCGACCCTAAAGAATATCCCGCGCTGAATGACTGGATTCTGAGGATCTTGAAGCGGCCAAGCGTCGAGAAAGGCCGACATATTCCCTCGACACATCCCTATGAATCTATTCAGGAGATGACAGAAGAGCAGATTGAGGCAAAGTCTGCTGCCAATAGGGCTTGGATCTTGAAGGGCCAGGAGGATGAGCTGAAGAGATGAGGGCATGAGATATGCCGAGTGAAACTCGTTGTAATACGTTAGTGGAGGTCTGTTACGCTATCCATTAACACAATTACGAAAGATGTTAGAAGTGATAGTCCATTCTGCTAGTAACTAAGTATAAATTAGACGGTCGTATTCACAGTGGGAAATACCACCTAGCCAGCATTTTATTTCTGTGATACTGAGGAAGATAGTACAACTCCTGTTAAGATAGATTCCATGTTGCCGTTATTGAGCTCGATGATGTAGTTGTGAGGGTATACCGTAAGTACTATCATCTATGCCAAAGCATAGGAGGGGCTTAACTCCTTTTGTACTTAGCATGTAGGAATATGTAGCGGCGTTTTCATGTTTCTGTTGAGCGAAGGGATTGGCAAAGGGTTGTATTGATGTTGTAGAGTAGAAGTTCTAGTCACTGAAGGAATCCACTGTGAGGGGTAATATAGCCACACCCACCGCACCTGCCAACAGTTTCCTACAAGTTGGAAGGAGCAGAGCATGGCATTTCACATTTTTTTAAGCTTGACAATAAGACATTCAAAGCTGGCATTGGGATGATGTAACTGTATTGACCACAACTTCGTGGTTGTGAATAACCTGCTTATACTACCTATCAAAGGTGAGGCCTGGTCATGCGCATGGAACTATTCTTAAAAAATCAAAGTGTCCGGTAACTTCCGACCGAAAAAAAAAAATCGAATCATGTGCAAACCATTTAATCGTGAGTTTTGGGCAAGAGCAGCAAGGAGCACCACATCCTTGAAGGTCATGCAGATATGTACTTGGGTACACATGTAGTTGATGTGAGATGTGATAACGCCGTCAATTGCTTTTTGCTGCCCGAGCTCAGACCTCGCCATCCTGATCATCGGCATCCATGTCCTCATTGTTGATAGCATCAGCGGCCTCTTCGACGGCGTTCGTCGCCTTCTTCGCCTTGGACGATTTACCCGACTTCGACACCTTGGTGTTCGCATTGTTGGGCTTGGGCTTGGCGGGGCTCGCATTCTGACCGGCGCTAACGCCGTCCAGGCCTAGCTTTTTGCGTATCTGACGAACGCGGACCTAGGAGAAGAGACCCCGGTGAGTGTACTGCCGAGAAAAAAGATGAAGGCATGAATAAATGACTGAGTTGGTGAACCGAGAAGAGAGCGCAAACTCAGTAAGAGCGACATACCTTGGCGACATTGGTGTTTTTAAGCTTCATCTCTTTAGCGAAAGCGTCCCAATCCAGCTCCAGCTGGCGGGGAAGGTGCTTGAACATTATGGTACAGAACTTGATATCAACAGCGGTGAACTTTGAGTCGCCCGCGCCGGAGTCAGTGGCCTCCTTATTAGAAGCCATGGTGTTTGCGTACAGCAGACAATGTAGATGACGATGTTGGCTGTGGGAAGATGACAATGTAAGTTGCCTGTCACAGCAGAGGAAAGAAACGCCGGTAAATGTTGGTGCAGCGCTGAAGGTATGACGAATATGTTGGACGCTTGATCCCTCAGAATGAGATGCGTGTATCACAGTAGGAGATAGCCTCTCTGATCTGTGTGAAAGCGGGAGATGATGAGATCAGGAAACGGCAGGCACGGCGCAAGAGGGTTGAATATAGTAGGATAATGGTGACGTGTGAGGGAAATGTGAGCAAAAAAGGGAAAAAAGTTGTTTACCTTCTTTTGTAATGACAGATGCCACAGCTGGTGAGGCTGATAAATTTGCGGTTTGAACTGTGAGCTGTGACAAAGTCAGGTAGTGCTACTAGTTGTTGATGGAAGACGAGGTTGTTGAGATGGTAGGGAAGCGCAAGTAAGGCTAGAACTTCGTGCTTTGGTTGGGAGGGCAGATGTAAGAGGAATCATAAAAGCCATGTCAATTCAGAGTCCCAAGTTATACTTACCCTTGGGCAGAGACTGAATCCAGAAAGCGAAGTACGTACTGATGATATAGGTGCGATTGTTGTTGGGATGGAGTTGTTTGGAATCGTCTGTGCAGGAATTGGAGAGAAGAGAGCTGATAGGTTGAGACGATGGAGGAAAAAGAAAGGAACGCGAAGAAATCCAGTCTAAACGCCCTGTGTCCGAAAGTCAGGGCAGTAACAGTTTTTCAAGTACCTACGGAACGCACGTTCTGTTGATTGCTATGAAAGTTGAACCCATATTGTGTAGCTATTTCACCCTATCAGGTACCTTCACGTTTTACCAACATAGCTATCATAGTATATTTACACTTCGTAATAATACATTTGCTATATACATAGGTACATGCCACGGTACGTAATGCGTGGCGCTCTACTTTAACTCCTTTAATAACTTCCCCGCTCTCATGATCAAATCGTTAGCTCTGTTCAGGTTCTCGTGTGCATCGCCGGCATCCCTCTGTTGCTTCCCGCTCAAGCTTTCGTTGAGAGCAGAAGCCATGGTTTCTTCAACACCCTTCACTGCTTTTCGACCTTCTTCTCTAACTTCACCCTCCCAAAACTGCCGAGCTGTCTCCCACTGCTGCTGCATTCTTCTCATACTCCATACAATCCCAAGTGCGGCAACAGCACCCGCCTCATACAGTGTCGTCGTGAGAGTGCCAATGTATACTAGGGCGCCCAGTGCAGTTGTTAATCCCGAGGTGGTGAGAGTTTGCAGGACTAGCTTCTGAGCAAGTGCCTGTAGACCCGGCACTGTTTCTGTTTGCAAGTACACACGGGTTTTTGGAATATTCGTCGGCCACATATTTTGTTGTTTTGAGGCCTCAACGGCCTGCGAAGTTGAGACTGTGTTCTCAGGCTTATCGTCAGTAATGGCTGTCACGTAGGAGTGAGTTGACACTTGAGGGCGTTTGAACAAATCGATCCCTGCTTGTCTCATCTGACCAGCTAGGAAGATTGAACTCCTTTCGGCCTGGGGTAGGAATTTCTGGGCCAGAATTTCACTTGTGAGCATATTCACATCATCCACGCGCCAGAATAACTTCCACCAGCCTAGCTTCCGCCATCGTCTGCTGGAAAAGGCAACATCTAGTTGCTCCTGTAGCTCAGAGTGGGCGCTCTCAGCCCACTCAGACAAGCCCTTCTCGATGCTACGTAAAGATTCACTTGCGTTGGTAGAATTTGCAGAAAGCTCGAGGGTTCCTCTATTCTCTGCTCGTATAGAATCTGACGTCTTTCTGAGGAATGAAGCAATATGTTCTCGAACTGGTGGTTTTGTTACGTTGTTGGGTGCCGCGAGAATATCATTTTTCAACCAATCCGCCAGTTTAGGAATATTGCTCTGAAACCATAAGTGTTCATACTCGATAGCATTGCCAATGTTTTTGCGCACTAAGCTTAATCCAACATTTGCGATACTGGCGTCAATGGCAATAATTGGCAACCCCCCTGTTTCGGTGGGCCTGTATTCAGGCATATTGACGGCGTATTCAAGCAACATGGAGTTTTCTGGAGCCGGCATTGTCAATATAGATGCTGCACCACGAATTCCGTCGGCGACAACTAACGCCTTATGAACAGGTGTAGCTATAGAGCTATATCGTCCATCATTCGACGTCGGGATATCCACAGTTGGAACCAGCACCGTATCTTCAAGCCCCCCTGATGCGCCGTTATCTACCGCGCGAGAGAAAGGCTTCGTAGGCGCAAGCAAAATTTCAAGATTATGTCCATTTAAAGTGGCGGATGATACGTGAATCTCTCTCAATAGAGTTTCCTTAGTGAGTGAAATGCCCGATTTGGTTCCGTGATTCTCCGCACCAATGCGAATTATGACAGGCTCTACGAGATCGTGTTGGTCGATCTCCTGCTCCCAAGGCTCGAGGTCTTTCAGAGGATCCGCCAGCAAGAGTTTCAGTACATCTCTTGCTATGTTGGGCGGGGAGGACCCGTCGGTCAGACCAAGTATTGCGACACGTATCGATTCGTTCCCCGGCTGCTGTCGCAGTCCATTGAGGGCGAGCTGGAGACGGGGGAGGTTAACATGACTCGCGGCGTACTTCTGCAGGTCTAGGAGTATCGACTCGAGTTCCTTGCGAGGGTCTGGCTGTGCGTCAATAGGGGTTGTGGCAATGGTTGTCCCACAGCGCCGTGAACGGGCGAGTGACGGTCTTTTCGGGTATCGCGCAGCCCGCTGTCGGCTGGGATCGGAGAACAAACAAAAGCAACAAGTCGATTGTCTTTGGGGGTGTGCATATCTCTTGTGTATAACTCCCTGGTGTCCATACAGCCTCAATTGGGCAGGCAACCTGGGAGGCATGTTACCTGTAGGGGGGCTTGGTGATCATTGGCAGTTGGGCAAGCAAAAGTCGGAGCTCTAAAAGCTTCGAGTCGAGGCTACAGAGAGAAAATGGCGTCACATTCAGCTGAAGTATGGTACCTACCTAGGTAGGTATCTTCTCCGTTAGGTACCTACTACGTACTGTACTTACTTACCTAGGTAGGTATGTAGTGTAGAGCTCCACTACCAGAGTGCTCCCAAGGCTCCTACCCCACCTCACCCACCTCAGTAGGCCCCTTCCAAGTCATCTAGCTACCGGTACCTATATTTACATAAACCGAACAATGTCATCCATACCCTTTGGGCCATCATCTATGCCAGTATCGGCTCCCACCCATTGAAGAAGCAGTTAACCTAGCAAGTTTTAGAAATACAATTCGCTATTTATAGTCAGCCTTTCACACTGTCCACCTGTGCATTCTATTCGTTCTGAGGGCATATCCCGCCCTTCCCGCCCTTCCCGCAACGTACAAATCATGTCGCAAGCTACAGCCCAGCGTCGGCTCCTCGGGGAGTATAAAGCACTCTCAACCAACCCGCCGGAGGGCATTACCGCTGGTCCTGTCAACGAGGATGATATGTTTGTGTGGGAGGCCCTGATTCAGGGACCAGAGGGCACTCCTTTCGAAGGCGGCATCTTCCCTGCCGAGCTGAAGTTCCCGCGGGATTACCCCCTCGCACCCCCCAAGATGACTTTTATAGGAGAGATATTTCACCCCAATGGTATGTCTTCTCCTCTCCTTTTTTTCTCCTCCGTCTTTTTATTTTGCATCTCTGTAACGGATTTCCCCCAGATTCAGCTTAAAATGTCGGACAGCAACTGACGACTATCGTGCTATAGTATACACCAATGGCGTCGTATGCATTTCGATCCTCCATCCTCCAGGTGATGACCCGAACCAGTATGAGCACGCCTCCGAACGATGGAGTCCTATCCAATCTGTCGAAAAAATCTTAATTTCCGTCATGAGCATGTTGGCTGAGCCCAATGACGAGAGCCCAGCCAACATAGAAGCAGCCAAGATGTGGCGAGAAAACCGTGCTGAGTA
This sequence comes from Xylaria bambusicola, assembly GCF_022495145.1. NCBI lineage: Eukaryota > Fungi > Ascomycota > Sordariomycetes > Xylariales > Xylariaceae > Xylaria > Xylaria bambusicola. The sequence continues at coordinate 512,689 of NW_025953557.1, read as the reverse complement.
TGAGCAGCGAGTGCGCGACGGTGTCCGTCGTATGTTAGGGCTCTAGTGGAACGGACCGCGACCTCCGAAGCTGTGCAATTTGCAGCACTCATGTCCCTGTCGGGGAATAAGGCAGACCATTATTCGATCTTTGTGTTTCAGGGAAGAACAAAACTCGCGAGATGTCATGGATGAATCTAACCCCTCTCCATCAACTGGCGATTATCCTAAAACTGAAGCATCTACAAGCTCCGTAGGCAAACAGAAACGGACTGAGCGGAGGGAAGATCCACCCGATTTTCAAGAGGGTGTAAGCTCGCCCGCCACCTTGGTTGACGCCCTTAAAAGCCTGTTGAAGGGGATTCTTAGGAGATCCTAACGCCCAACAGAAAATGGTTGCAAAGTCGACAACAGCAGAGGCAGGCTCGTTGTGGGAACATCTAAAGGGGCAGGCGTAGTGAATTAATGAGAAAAATCCTATGTACGCCCCAGAGTCTAAAGGAGTTGAGATTAAAGGCGTCGACGTCGAAACGACCAATTTCGGGGATATTAAATGCCATGGCGTCAAGATACTTGGCGTTGAAATTTTAGGACATTAGAAACGATCAAGGAGGACTTGATAGCAACTTGCATGCAATCTATCCACGCAAGTTGCTAACATGACCTTCGACGGTGTTATCCTCGGTGGAGTCGAAATCACCAAGATCCGAGTTATTGGATGTTTGACTACAGAGAAGAAGGGCAAATAATTCTTTTTTTTTTTACCATGACGAAGTTTTCGTTATAGCTCGACGTAACCCTCTGATTGCGCGATCCCTTCTGAGCAAGAAGTGCATACGCTCTACTTATGCCAGGACCAAATTATGATTAAACATGGCGTTATAGCATATTCAAGATGCATTAATGCTAGCTGGCTGAGTGGTTCTTGCGAAATAATTCTATTAAGATAGCGTTGTCTATTTATGTACCTAGAAATCAAGCGCATCCATTTGCATACCAGTCATCGCTACATGAACGTTTTCGTTGTAAACCCACAAACGCCACTCATTTTGCAATCAACTCAGACTATATTAACCTACTAAGGGTTGGAATAGGAAAGTGCAGTCCCGTGGCCTTAGGAACCTCTTGTCGAAATCCAGCCTCTTAGGTTGTGATCTTAATTGTAGAGTTGAAAGAACGCAAATTAGTCGAGCCAGAAGCCTGTGTCATCATGCGTTAGAGTGGGGGAAACCAAATGGAAAAGGCCATGGCAAAAAAAAAAAAAAAAAAAGCTTACGCCGACGAGATATGGCACAGCGGCTACAAGCAGCCAGTCCCCTTCCGGCTGGTTCTCGGGGATGGCGACATCGACAGTGAAGCTATTGAGCTTCGCGATACCGGTTCCGTATAGGTTCGTGTATCCGATTTGCGTACCGATATAGATCTCGCCATTTTCACCTTGTCCGCCATACCTGGGGGGTGCCAAACCCCAGGCGATGTTGAAGTCCTCCCAATTCTGGATATAGATGGACGTGCCCAGTGTAATTGTGATGTTCTCACCGGCCACCACTGTGGCCGGCGCGGTCATTTTGCTAATCATTGGCCCAGCCGAGGCGAGCGGTAGTAGACTGGCGAAAGCCGCAGCTGTGAGGGACTTGACGGAGACCATTTTGAGGGCAGCGAATATTATCTTTTTGACTATAGAGAGAGTAGATAGATATTGCACTCGACGGTTCGATATTGGCGGTATTTAGTGGTGGATTATGAGCAAGTGTGTGTATGTTGATATGATACGATGATGATGCTACTGATACAATTGAGAACGAGACAGTAACCTAGGAGAATAGATTTATTTATACTGCAAGCCTATCACCTATTACCTATGACGACGACACGACAAAGAAGCCTCAGCTCGGGCACTGCCCTGGTCAGAGTCTGTCACACCACGTACAAAGAGACATATACTGCAGGGAGAGGATCTACGGCGTCCTCCTTACTGCTGCTGCGAGCGTTGACGTAGGTAGCTCCCAGTCAGTCACGCTTACATACTTACAGTAGGTACCTACAGTAGTCACTCGAATAAGCGCGAGTATTCAGTAGGCGAGTAGGTAACAAATATTGAGAATACGAAGTGATCGACAGCCGCAAGTGCCGCGTCCTCCCGAGAGCACGGATGACACCACAGCGCATGGCGGGGGACAGGGGTGGGCTGCATTCAACGGTTCCAATGGCTTTTTGCATTGCTCTGCTTTTACTTGACTTTGCATCCATCCAATAACTTACATTCATTACCAAATCATAGGCAAAGACCACTGCAGCTTGCCCAGCGCCCCCCGTCGTTAACTCCTCAACCAAGTATCACAGCGTTCACTCTTTCACCATAGACAAAAATACCATCGACTCGGTTAATTGAACAACAAATCGTCATGCTTTCTCCTACACTAGATTCTGTTGGCTCAACAGGCATACCTAGTCTAGGACATCCTCACCGCCACATTCGAATCCAGACGTTTGTTACACGGTAGGACGTCGGACGACCAACACGATGATTGGACAGCCCATGAGAAAGAGAGCAGAGCCCAACGCAGTCAGCAGATACGGGGAAAGCTATGTATCATACGAAGTAAAGTGGTGAGTCAGTCTAGGTAGAGCTTACTGGGGCATTTCAGCTGAGTTTTCAGGGCGGCCAGCTGTTGTTGTTGGTCGCCGATGCGGCTCAGTTTACCTACGGGACAATAAGGCATTAATCCGACTTCGATCGCCAGCCACAAAACAGCACATCACAACGTGCCTTACCTGGACTGGTCTGACGGCCTAACCATCGTACCGCCGCCCTTACTTACCTCCGCGCGTCCTAGGCCTAATTATAGCATTACGAACTTGGCCCTAGGTGGCTACCCAGGTAATTATTAATGGCAACTTGCCGTATCTACTTATTTAATCGCCCTTAGATAGACAAACAGTATTCAGCAATTCACATCAATGCACGTACCTCCACATGCAAACACGACCTTAGAAAAACAGTACTCGAGCAATGAGGCGAACCTGGTGCAGCCAGCTCTGAATATTACTGTTTTAGATACGCGAACTCCACAGACGTAGCATCATAGGTTTTCGCATCGGCGGCGCAAAAACAACTACACAATCGCCTATAGGCTTAAATTCATTATCTATCAAATCCCAAAAAATAGGCGATCGATAGCCCAATCCACCATTAAGACATTGTTTAGGGCGTATTTTGATTTTATTTCTATTTTACTCTGTATCTACTCCGAGTTCGTAGACTCTATATCTCCGCTATGCTCGTCAAGTCCAAGCTTGGGGTTATATTCACTACCCCTCAACCCATAAACCCACAAATTCAATATATACTTATCAATACTTCATTTCACGTATATGTCTAGGCAGTCGTATTGTCCTTGGCTCATAAATCACACGAGTCTTACATCATCTGGCCCTGGTGGCGAAGTTACGGGGTTTCTGACAGCCGTTGACAATGGCGTATACTTTACCCCGTACATAGTTACTTTGCTCACTTCCATGTCTAACAGGTATGCACTCATGCTTGGTATCCTGTACTTGTAATGTCCCTCCCAGGCTCTTCCTCAATCACGGGAGAGGCATGTAACGTTGTATCAGCTCTCACAGAATATTCATGGCCATTGCCAGATGGGGTGGTGACATTCATCCGCGGCTAAACGCGCTAGGAATTCCATGCTCTAAATCAAGTCTCGTGTTGTTCATATAACGGTGTAAGAAAACACGGCCTAACAGGAACCATCTAAGACTCGATGTTAGGTGGCTCAGCATACAAAAATCATTGTAGTATTTGGTTTCAGTAGAACGATTTATACCACATCGTCCAAAGTCCCGCGTATCCTCCCTCCCAGCGCTTAAACAACGATAAATAATGCACAAGGCTCATCACAACTCGTGTCCTAAACGGGGAATGATGTGCTACTATGAAAACTCCGAATAATGGTCCTCCTTACTTCAAAATTACTCAGTCTTAGACTAGAACCCATGCCTGATATATTTTTCCACTTTTAGTAATGACTGAACTTGATGCCTCATTATGAGAAGAAGTCTCCCCAGCTATCTCCGGAATAATCAACAGAGGTCACCGCAACGTCACTGGTCGCGGCGATAGTGAAACTCTCGTCCACACTAAACGCCGTTGTGCTATTATCGGTATAGACGGCAGAGTTGACATCATAACCGAGAGCTGTACTGGTAGTGATATCGGTATTGCTGAATGAGGTCATGTCGGAGTAGTTTGCATTGTTGTAGGTTGTGTCTGCAACAATCGTTGTAGAATTGTCGATTACAATAGTGTTGTTCACTTCCGTATTGTCTACATACGTGTTGTTCGCGGAATAGGCTGAGTTATCTGTGTAGGCCGTTTCAGCCAAATAACTGTTGTCCGCATATGATGCGGGTGCCGGAGCTGGAGCAGTAGAGTGATATGCCTGTTCGTGGGTCTCTGCACTGTGCGCAGCACTACTTGGGCCGGGTTGCGATGCGTGATCCTGATGAGCATAGCTCTGTGTGTTACCATGTGCAGTTTGTGGTTGAGGATGATCGGGACGAAGAGCGGTACCCACAGCGGTACCAACCAATGTAGCGACGGCAGTAGCCGTCATAGGATCAATGCTCATGTGGTCATTAGAAGAACTTGCTACCGGTCGTACGCCGTTCACCATGACTGGATTCACTGGTGGGTATTGCGGTTGCTGGTAGAAACTAGCTTGCGCCTGAGCTTGAGCATTCAAGTTCACAGCTATGCCAGCTTGTAAGGCGGGATTCTGAATTTGAACAATAGGGGGTCGACCTAGGGTTTGGATCCCAGCTGGCTGTTGTAGAGGTTGGGCGTGTCCAGGCTGAGATTGTCCTAGATGAGGATGGCCTGATTGCGGGTGACTTGGTAGTGTTGGTTTTATCTGTCCTGGCTGGGGCGGGTGTGGATGTCCTAGGTGTTGAGGGTGGCCTAGCTGAGGCTGATTTGGATGTCCTGGTTGAGGTGGTTTTGGCTGTCCTGCCTGAGGTTGATGCAGGTATTGATGTTGCTGTAGAGGTTGCGGTTGTAATTTTCCCGGTGGTTGTTGACCGATCTGCGCGAGTTGAGCCTGAGTAATGGCACCTGGCACTCCATGGGTCTGTGGGGGTGCCGTTTGAGCATGCGTTAGAGGTGGACGAGTTGCATTTGTGTAGATATTGTTTGCAAGCTGAGCACCAGCACCAGCATTGACTCCAACAGACTCGGCCACTTGATATCAACTGTCAGCAATCTCTTTCTCTTAAGAATCCTTTTCAAGGCTAAAAACTCTGACATAGCTAGTTCTCTCGACTAACTACTAGGACTTTGGGTCTCCGTGTCTGTAGCAAAAGAAAAAGAGACAATAACACGCTGGGTAGTACTTACAGATAGCACCGCCAATAGCAACCCCAGTCTGTTTAAGGGCAGGACTCTGAAACATCTTTTTCGCCCATTTCTTCATTCCCTTACCTGCCTCCGAGAGAGCAGCGCCCGTTTGTGAGGAGCTCGGTGGTTTCCCTTGAGGTAAGGTTACTATTACACACGGTAGCGTCAGTAATTGCCAAGTAGACAAGGGCCAGCTCATGTCTCGGGAGCACGCAGGAGCAATGAGGCCCGGAACCCGCCTAAGGGGTAAATAGAAGACTCTAGAGACTAACCTGACGCTATCGGCGGCGGTGGAAACGTGTTTTGCCCACCAACTACTTGTGGACTCCCCGTCAATGTTGGCATTGGCGCCTGCGGGGTATAAACTTGGTGAGACGCTACTGATGTTGGATGCGAGGCCATCTGTGGTGGCTGTTGCTGTTGGTTGGGAGGGGACGATTGGTGTCCTCCGGTACCTGGATGAGACTGCTGCTGCGGAGGCTGCACATGAACCTGAGATGAAGCTGGCCCATGTGTGACGTGTCCCTGGGACGAGTTCGTCATTACATTCATTTGAGCTGGCAGCGTAGAATGTCCTGCTGGAGCACCTGGTTGCGCTGGCTGTGCTGGCTGCTGCCCAACTATAGCTTGCTGTGTATTGAACGCGGGCTTTGCGTAACTGTTATTCACTGGCTGCTGCACGAAGGGTTGAATGGGGGCTGATCCAATTTGCGAAGGGAGAGGTGTCACCTGCCCGGGAAGCATTGGATAAGGCTTCGCTGGTGGACTTGCGGCTGTGGATGTTTGTGCACTCGGTATTCCAGCCACAGAGGTTGGCACTGGATTCCCTACTTGTTGAGTGGGAAGATGAGCCGGCACTGATGAGGGTCGGATTGGGTTCGAAGTTGTTTGGTTGATGGTAATATTCGGTCCGGTATGGCTATTTTGGGTATTATTCATGGTAGCGAGTGTGGTTGATGGTGTAGAAGACTGGGAGATGTGAAGAGATGCGATAGACTGGGCTGGAGACGATACTTGGCTCTGAACGGGTGAAACGGCATGCGTCACAGGAGAGGGTTGCTGGTATGGTGACTGTGACGACATCTGTGCTGCCGTTGTGCTTGGAGCCTGGTATCCGAGAGGTGGCCGATCGGCAAATTCATGGCTTAATGACCCAGACAACACCTGCTGGTGAAGGGTTGGTTTCTGAGGAGCATTTTGAGAATGCCCGGTGATGGATGGTCCAGCCATCGAGCTCGGGAAAGAATTATTGTGCCCAGCGGGTATTTGGACAGCCCCATTGGTACTTGAACCAGATATGCCAGCATGTTGAACTTGCGGTGGTCGTGGGGCTATGTTATTCGCATAGTTGCTCGGTGCTCCTGTTTGGTATGATTGGTTCATGTGAGAGACATCATTTGCTTGAGAAGGCGGAGGCGAGGGTATAGGAGTGGTGAGAGTCTGTGGGAGAAAAGGCTTTGGAACGCTTCCTTGAGGCCCCAACGGTCCCAGCGGGATTGAGCTTGTACCTGGAGTTCCGACATGAGGGGGTGATGGGAGACCGAAGCTCTGGTTTTGGATGAGCGATCCTGAGAGAGGTGGGTGCGGGTATTGAGCCGTCTGTATCTTCTGTTCACTTTGTGTGATTTCGCTTCCGACATTGCTAGAGGAAGATACCACTATGTTCTGAGTCACTGCAGTTGCGTTGACGGAAGCGGGCTGAGATGGGTTGGCGGTAGCGGGACAGGTCAGCTCATTAGATTGATGTATATGAATTGCCGCTAATGGGGACTGCTCGTTGACTGTTTGTGGTACTGTGCTGGGGATATCTGCTCCTTCATTTGCCACACTAGGCACTGGCTTGTTGTTGTTTCCTGGTGCAGGAGTAGGCTGAGGAGTCAAGCTGCTAATCATAGAGATCACTTCAGAAATGTCGTCAGATGGTACCGATGCCAGGTTAGAGTCTTGTAGTTCAGCAATAGACGATACTTGCGAACTCTTGGAAGAATGCCGCTTAACGAAGTTCAATGGCGCAACCACAGGAGGTTGTCCATCAACATTGATGTGTGGCTGTGAGTCTATCCGGCTAGGACCTGAGGAGATAGGGTTGGTGGGCTTTGAGGGATTTGAAGAGACCTCTGCATGGATATGACCCCCATGATTAGAAATAGTTGAAAAGGTATTCGCATTTGGTTGGTCACAGTGACTGGATGGAATCTGGACCGTGTGCTCGGACTGAGGGTGAGGCAACGTACTCTCTTTAATGCTTGCATTAGAAGAGAGTGCTGGTATAGGCCCTGGTTTTCCACTAACTCTCCCAAGGTTGTCATTTTGGTTACTCGCCTGAAGGCCACCGGGCTTCAATACAGACGGGGTGTGCGGCAAAACATGATCCGCAGCCGAACCTACCACGTTGCTATTTGGCTGCATCCCAGGGACAAATTGTGTGCTGGTATTCACAGGCAAGACTAATTCCTGTGTGGAGCCATGAGCTGGTTGCAAAACTGTAGGTACAGGCGACACCTCGCCGTTTGAAATCGATGACACAATGGGGGCAGGTTTATTAGGGGCCGAGGGCGTTATCAAAGAGTTGGGGATACATCCAGGCGCTAACGACTCGGATTCAGAATCCTTTCGTCCAATAATCCCAAGTTCGCTATTCTGATTTTGAAGGACGGATGTTTGAGGCAAGGCTTCAATAGCTTCGCTGCGCCCCTGAGACGGGTGCTCGGCTATACCTTGTGTTGGCTTCCATGGTTGATACTTGTTCTGTTGGGGGCTGGTAGAGCCCGTGCTTGACAAGACTGGTTTCCTTCTTATCGAGGAAGCGCGAGGTGGAACACTATTGTTAGGTCTCGCGTTAGGTTTCAACTCCGAATAAGAGAATGATGCAGACGTTAGCGAAGACGGATCTACTAGCTGTGTCGTAGATTGCGTGGGGTGCGGATCAGGAGTCTTCTCCTCTACAGGGCTCTGATGTGTGGGAAGTTCGGCTAGCTCTTGCCCTGCATTTGTCTGAATTGGCGCTGGTATTATAGTTGTTCCATCTAGCTCGACTGGCGCAAGTTCTTCGGCACATTTAACTGTGTCTTGTGTAGCGAGTTCTGCGACAAATCCAACTGGGGATCGGATCTGTTGGCTGCTTCCAGGAAGTTCGGCAGTTTCTTCAGGATCATCCTCCCCAAGAGGGCTGATACTATTAAAGGCCCCCGGGAAATACGTTGGGTCAAAATATCCAGTCGCACTCATACCAAACTCATCTTCGACATCCTCAACCCTTTTTCTCTCTCTTTTGCTCCCACTTGTTGCAACGCCATTTCTCGCACCATTGTCCCAGCCAGAAATGCTTTGTCGCTTGGCCTGTTGCTCGATTACTAGGCGCTCTTCTGGACTAAGCTGGATGGGCCCTGTGCCGGCATCGAGGAGAAACTCTGCGTACTCATCTCCAGGTTGGGGGAAGTGGTATTGGACTGTCCCTGTCGCCTTGTAACGGAAGAGCCAACGCGTGCCATCATAATCAGACTCCCATCCTTCTGGGAGACTCATCATCGCAAACTATGTTGGGAGTGCTCGTATGCGGGCGCTACCGTGAAGCAAGATGTTGACGAAGTCAGTCGAAGCTGGCACCAGAACAGCACCAAGTCGGGAAATCCAATTCCCTTAGCGGGAGACGGTGGCCGACACTATCGTGACTTTGTCAGCACACGGCATGGCTTACCAGTGGGAGGCCAGCCCCGGGTAGAGAATTACGGTTGAGAATAGGCATACCAACAGTCCAAGGGCCGCTATGCAACTGTCCTAGTGCTCTGATGGTAGATGGATATGAAACTGCTGGAGACAGGACGATGATGGTGAACGGCACACTAATCACCAAGAATTGCGATCGTTGAACGCCAAGATGCTCATGTACATGTACTCTATGGGCCTACTTAAGTACCGACTATGTTCGCACGTGTGGGCGGTCGTAAGGTCTAGTGCGGAAGAGCCAGATGAGTGTTAGAATTCCAACATTCGACTATGAACAGCAGCAGAACCGAGGCAAGAGACTAGCGAGGGCCAGATTCCCATCTAAACCTCTTTCACCAGGGCAGGGAGCGCGCCGGGTGAAGAGCACCAATCATGTTGCACTGGTGAGACGCCATCTTGACCTTCATTGGATGGAGGCGGACATTGGAGGCGCGAGCTGAACTTTGAAGACCCATTTCGTGATCATGCTCCGGTAGAGTATGTGCCAGACCTGGGTTTAAGTATGTGCTCTGCTTTATCTGGCTTAGGACATGTGTCTAGAGTGGCCAATGCAACGGTACTCTTGCAAATGCCCACTCAATAGTAGGTAGATTAGAGGGCCAGAAGCATGGAGTCGCAACAGAGTCTGGCGAGCGAGTATGTCTGAACGCGATCTTTGAGTATTGGATAGGTAGGCAGGCGAGGCAGTTATCTGTTTCGAACGTACAGATGTGCCCACGACCCAGGTTTTCAGCTGAAGGAGCTGTTGGGTCAGGGTACACCACAATGGTACCTCACCAACATGGAACAGGCAGGTGGGCTACCCAGTGTAGTGTCACAGTGACTCGCACTAGGTATCTAGGTAGATACCTAGTAATTTCTACTGCAATAGCCCTGGAAACCCCTGCCCTATTCCTATCCGTCGGGATGCTAAATATAGGCTGCGCTTTCAGTGAACGCATCTAGGTATTTTATCGCAACTTGTGATTCTACAGGACCAGAGAATTCCGCTATGTTATTTTACTAGGTAGGTAGACAGATACGGACAATTTATCGGGCTCTGCTTCCAATTTAATCAAATAACGACCTATCCAGTCCCAACCCAGCTATGACGTTATATTCTTTTTGCAGATACCGTCCCCAAACCACCACCCAATATGGTTATTCACACATCCCGTAAACTCTACTTTTCTAGAGATTCAGCCGCAGCCCTTGAACGCGGCTGGTCCTCGCCACCCATATGTGCGCTATCGCCACCGAGTTCATCGATTATCTGACGGCTGTGCTCCTTCGAGCTCTGACTAGTATCTTTACATGGAAAGCATTCGATATCAGCATCTAAACCATGCGGTCTTCGCTCCTATTAGGGAAACGAGGGAGAGGGGAACTACTCACTCGGATTCGACAGGTTGGCTTTGTGTCCTTGTACTTGTTTGGAAATGTCTTCCTTGCCCTGAGTTATCTCTTGCATGTCCTGGGACAAATTCGATTTAGCACCAGCAGAATCCATCATGTAGGTCTTGGGAATTGGTCGATTGACTTTTCGTTGGGCGAGATTCTATGGCGGTGTCTGATTTTCAGGATCATTATTCAGATAGCTTCTTTAAAGGTTAATTCACTAGGTATTCAAGTCTGCTTCCGCGTCTTCCTATATCTATTCTTTCTTCACCCCTGCCTCCTAACTATATATCTCGGATTCGATACGTCATGACATCGCACCCATCACATCTTTTCGGGGAATAGTTATTCTAATGGTCACATTAAGAGAGTTACACCAAGCTGACAACCCAATCATCGAGCTAGATCTCGATGATGAAGTCATACATATCGCACTTCGCATATTAAATACATTACGGCCTATCTACTATTGAGGACTGGCAGTGCCCAATTCTATTTTGCGATACACTGCGAGTGTGCGCCTCAAAGATAGGCCATAAGATCTAATATACTGCAGTCTCACTATGCGGTCGTATAGCAGTGCAGATGAGCGCACAGGAAACAGAAGTCGGGGGCATTCATCCATGAGGAGTGGGGTGAAATGTATCTACATAGTTAGAGCACACTCCCAACTCGATATTGGGAGGAGTTGCTGAGCCGAATACCAAGTATTCCGGTTTATGTGCATCTATATCAGAAAGCCTCAAATCGTTATCTCTAGTTTTATGAGTTTTCTATTTCAAAATTCCCTGCTAAGCATATCAACGCTCCTATATTTTCCTCAATGCCTGATGTGTACAGATATAGGACAAAATGAGTGTGTTTATTACCTAGAATGAAATCTTGTGACTATATGAGATTTCGAGAACCAGCATACAAAATACCCTGAACCCTTTCCATCTGTTATGTATAAATCTTGTATGCAAGAGGAGTATAGGCGTGAAATTTAGCAGGAACATGAAAAACCTCTGTCTGAACCTTCGTCATATATGAATTCTTGTAGATGACCAAATTGTACTTCATGGTGAGAGAATCTGCTGAAGAAACTACGGAGTTTGTCAGATCTACGAACTAACGGTATATCACAGTACTGCCCAGCTGTGGTTTCATGTATTTGTTCTGTTATTGCACAAGGAGGGAAGTTCTAGTTTTCGCCCCTTATTCCCTTTCTTAGCATTATATACAGTGTTCCTTGGTCCGTGCTGTATATCGGAAATTAGGCTTCCTTGGTTCCGTGACACGGTAACGGCGGTCATAATAAGGCATCAAGATTCCTCTGGACGTCGCTGGGTGGGTGCGATAGGCTGTTATAGTAAATGCCGTTTTAGCAATGAAGAAATGAGACCAGGTAGTTGACGATCGGCCAACCTGTTAGTTGTTAGTTGTTGAGCGGGTAGTTGCGGCTTGGTTGTTAAGGTTATAAGAGACCATTATAAATGATCCTCAAATCATGCTCGAGTGCTGACAGACCAAAGTGCTCAAAGCAAACTAAAAAAAATATAATAATGTTCTAATTGCATGGGATGATGTCCCTGGAGTTCGTGATCATGGTAGCGTTGATATCTACTATATTCAGGCATTCAGGGAATAGTCTTCGGCTGTTGTTCAGAAATGCATACAAGGGATATAATGAGTGTGCGGAAGTCATCGACGCCAGAGTAAGATCAAATAATATAGCTATAACAGTTGGCTAAGTTACTATTGACATTTCTGCATGTGAATTCCCAGGTTCCATACCTTGATAGTCGTTATTGGAGGCATCAGGGCTACGCCCTTCTTAAACCCAAGGATATATGGTAACTATGATCGTAATATGCGTCAGGGTTTCCATAGACGCGCGTGTCACATTATGTTGGTCCCAGTTTGCTGCCCAAGTCCTGAGACCGTCACTATAAGGTACCTTGTTACATCCATCAAGGCTAACATTCGGATAAGAGGTTCCTTATATTCCTAATTAAGTGGGCGGTCTAGGACCGAAATTCAAGCATAATCCCCTATTACTTGGGTACCTGTTAGAAAACCGAGAATATCTTACATTCTGCCACCTGTGCTAGATATGAGAACAACGAGCAATATTATGAAGCATTGTTGGGTCGAGTTGCTTTACAGCCACTTAGCATAGCACATAGCATCGTCGGCGGTTTCGTATATGGCTCGGTTCTGCGAGACCATCGGTCGTCTAAATGTACATCGTTCTTCTCCGTGTCGATGATTGAAATGACATCTGGAGGTTCGAATGGGTGACAACCGGTGGGACAATTGTATAGTAATATGTATCTATATATGCATGGCCCAATGCATCTAAACGGTAGTTTCCTCGGAATCGTTTAATATCTAGCAGAATCTAGGTAGGTACCTCACAGTGGGTATCTAGAGTCTACAGGTACGCTCATTAAGGCCGGGGTTGGATCAAATGCAGTGGAGATTGATTTGTTAATTCAGATCGTAATACAGATCATAGATCGTCATTACCGAGGTACCCTGGCCATAAGAATCGACCCGCCACAACCAGCGATGTGCTGGAGACATCACAATGAATTGAAAGCAGTGCTGTAGGTTCCGAGACATTCAAGATTGCTTCCAGTTACCAAGCCTCGCCAAGCCTACTGCCTTATACGGATACATGTTGGTAGGTAAGTATCTAACCCATGCTTCAAACCCGACAAAGGGGTTCGCACCCGAGGCACCGTCCAAAACCTAAGTAGGTACTTACTTATAGTAGATAGGTAGCCTCGATAGCAACTACATACACAGTACACATTTCTGTGGATAGTAGTCTCATACTGTGATGCACATGCTAGTGTATCATGCATCAGGGTCTCTAAGTACTATGGAGGCAGATCTGTTATGCAGCATGACGTCAGTCACCCGCGAAACGCGTACCACGCAAACAGCCGAGGAGCTACCTACATACATATTCTCATAACCATTCGACCGAAGCTATTATTTCGTGTTGCATTCGCATCGATTTCTCGCCTAAACTCGCCTATCACTTTAACTACCATTTCACCTCCGTGACCTTGTTGACCCAGTATTAATCAAGGGCTATGTTTCTTCTTAGCCATGCTAGTGAATCAACTTTGCCAATACCTAAGCCGTCACCCAAAGGACATCAAGATCAGCGTAGCTTTCTGTACTTGCAGTTATCTGTTTAAGTGGAGTACAAGTTCAAGAGACATCTATGCTTCTGATTGGTCACTTAAAGCCCTGGCAGGTCACGGAGGTGAAATGGTAGTTAAAGTGATACAGACAGTGCATCGACAGTATCTAGTGCTTCATACTGTACCTATATGCGCCAGTAGGTAGCAGGTTGTCTTAGCAACTACAGAGGAGATATTCGCCTTGGATTGAGTCACGCCAAAAATGTAAATCGCGTGGACGCAGTGTTGATTTTCAGGGCTTTTGTAACCGGGCCATGCGAGACGTGATATATATACTGGGGCAGGAAACTTGGGGGGCTCTGATGGGAATGCTGGTACTTGCGGCCGTGATCTTTGACGGAACTCGACAGATACTGTAGATAGATAGTTTGATCTGGGTCTGATCTGGGGAGAAGGGACTAGGAAAGGTATCTCCACAGAGAGAAGCCGCTATGTGCAAAGAGATCTTGGGTCTGCCTGGGATTCTGCTTTGTTATTTCCGCTATTTAATACCACAGCTCTGCACAGCTCATATCAATAGCCTTGCCTGACGAGCCTGAATATTACTGTATCGTACTGTGGAGTGCGTACACGATAAGAAGGGCATACATAGTGTCTCGATAGTGTAGTACTCTGGGCATACTAGGTAGGTAGGTAGGCAGGTATTAATGTTTATCTAGAGGGCACTTAGTGTATGCACTTTGCGCTGATCACTCTTGCTTACCTAGGTAGCACATCACCCACAAAAGAGATTGTCCATACCTGTATTCAACTCTCGACTCTCAACCATCTACAACTCTAGGTACTGTCTAGGTATGGATTGGATCCTGTCGTTTAGTTGATAGGCGAGTAGGTATATTGCAGCCGCCGCGAACCGGCATTGGCGATGTCAGTTCACCACAAGCGGCGGGAGTGACATCTGTGGCGTCGACGCCCCTTGCATTCGGGACAGCCTGCTCGCCTAGGCATCTTTCGACGCCTCCTACATGTGCATTAGCGTGGGGGGTCTCAGTTGATCAGTTGAAACAAAGACAACAGAACAACCAGCCAGTCAACAAGGTAGTAATATCTACCTAATACAGATCGCATTGGAGCTACATGCCTACTGTAGATAGTACATAGGAGACGGACGATTAGGTATTCAGGGATAGTCTGAGGAGTGCAGTAAAGCTGCGCTGGTGGGGAATGCCCCACACGCACCCCCACTTCAAGCGAGAATTCTGTTCCTGATTCAATGTTGCACGGCGGTAGGCACGACTCGGCACGACTCTACACGACGGCGCGGCGGAGGTGTGGGACCCTTGATTTTTTAAATAAAAAAAAACAAAGAAAGAAAGAACATGCCACAAATCTCCAACTCTTGCTGTACACGTACTTACCTATGTAGGTAGTACAGTACTTAAGTATACGACCTGAGATACCTACCTAGGTACCTAAGGTAGTAGGTAGGTACCTAGGAAGGAACATACCACCGTTACGGTCCCATCCCCCCCTTGGCCATGAATATCTCTCTCTCCCCCGTGGATCTCGTGTGGGCCGACGGGATTGTGAACGCACGTCATGGCTCTCTGCTCGGCCACTTGGCCGCTTGCTTGGCTGCCCAGCTAGTGTGATGAGCGTGAATAGTAGCTTGCGCGGGCAGCAGTTTAGGGGAAGCCGCCGCCGCCGCCGTTTCCGCTTCCCTGCCGCTTCCCTGCCGTGCTGCTGCGTACTATCAATTACTTGTTGCCCCCGACAAAAAGTCTAAAGTCTACCTAAAGTCTAAAGTAGGGGATCTCGGGGGATCTACTCAACCTTCGTTTTCAACTTCCTGTCGCCAATCTTTTCTATTTCACTAACTGCTTGTCTGGGACGTTGAAGTGGACAGACGGAGAGAATACCACCGCTCTAGATTATATTTTCTGTCTTTTCGCTCTTACGTTCGTTATTTCGACAGCTTCCATTAGCCAAGCGCATACACAGGACACGGAGACGCGTGACACTACCAACTCAAGGGGCTGCGTACCGTAGTACGACTTTCGTTTTTGCTCTTTGTATCGTCTCTTGTGTTTCGAGGATTTTTAGCTCGGGCCATCCTGCTCTGAATCCTGCATTTTGGCACTTTCCAGCCTGCTAGCTAAACGGAGATACCTGGTGGTCGTTTATGCTGCGGCTTAGTTAAAATGGCAACCGATGACAAGTCCTCTCCCACGCTAACACACGATCCTACTGTCTCAGACTATGTCGATTCGGAAACGCGTCCTGTCGATGTACACAGGCATTTAGAGGTTCCTCATGCCGCTGATCGTCGTGGCTCGGAAGGCCACTTCCTGTCGCCAGCCGAATCCCAGAACCAGGCCAATAGGTTGGCTGATGACCTGACCATGCTTCAGGCTGAGCGTGCTGTTAGCAACGAGGATTATGAAATACGTCGCTCACGATCGCGGTTACGCACAACTACCGAGGGGGAAAAGGGGGATGTCTTCAACCAACCTGCTCCGGCTCCCACAATCGGCCAGTCACTCGAACCTCCCACTACGCTGAAGAAGGTTTATGATATTATCAGAAACCTGCCACGTATCATCAGATATTTTCTCTACAGCCTACCTATAACAGCCATCCTGCTGATTCCTATTTTCCTGGGCATATTTCTGGACCCAGGTTCTCAAGCTGTCATTGGTGGACCTGGCGGTGTTCATCTCCTCTGGTTCGGGATCTGGCTCGAGGTTGTGTGGCTGTCACTCTGGTTGGCCAGAATCGTTTGCTCAATTATGCCATACGTCCTGGGACTCGGTGCTAAGATCAGCGGTTCCGGAAATTTTACGAAGTGGAAAGATATTGGCCGACAACTCGAGCTTCATCTTGGCCTATTCTTTTGGCTACTCGCCCTCCTCATTTCGTTTCTTCCCATTGTTAACAACCACAAAGTTGCTGCGCGAGTTCCAGAGGAGGCCGATACACAATTCCCTTACATACGATGGATCGACATAGTTAACAAAATCATCATAGCGCTCTTCGTACTGGCAACTTTGAACTTTGTCGAGAAGATCTTGATTCAATGGATTGCTGCTTCTTTCCATCAACGGACATATTCCAATCGTATCGAGGTGAACAAACAAAGTATTGCGTAAGTCAATATGACAGCTCATGTGGTGCTTTCATTTAATAACAGCTATCTAGATATCTTGTTTATCTCTATGAACATTCAAAAGACCGATTGGTTTCAGAAGAAGCAGTCATGGGAGCCCAGGTTTGTACCCAAGATCTCCTATATCTCTCTTGGACTTGCGCGACGATGGCTTACGTTCATCTACCGCGCTCGTAATCCGTAGAACCTATTGCTAGTGATAAAACATGTTTGCTAACCATTGATTCATTGTAGCGTACCTCGGGGACCAGAACTCCCTTACATCTTTTCACCAACAACGCACGAGAGGTTGCTACCAAGATTGGTGACATTACTAACCGAGTCGCGGGCGATTTCACTGGCCGTCAGGTCAAACTGAGTAACCATCCGCGTAAGGTGGTTTCTGAATTGCTACGCAACTCTAATACCGCCCAAGTCCTAGCTCGCCGGCTATTCCGCACGTATGCTAAGGAGAATAGCGATGTTCTGACACTTGCCGACTTGACCCAGGCATTCCCGGATAGCGACTACGCAGAGGCTGCATTTATGCTCTTTGATCGTGACCTTAACGGTGATGTTTCTCAGGAAGAGCTAGAATCATTCGTTGACGAGGTTCATAGAGAGAAAAAGGCAATTGCCGCATCAGTAAAAGATCTCGACTCGGTGATTACGAAGCTCGATCGAGTTTTCTTCGTCATTATCCTCATTATTGCTATTATCGTTTTTATCTCGACAATTTCACCTTATACATCCGCCGCGCTGGCTTCTGCAGGTTCCGCTGTTCTTGGTCTCGCCTGGGTTCTACAAGCTACAGCTCAGGAATTTCTTCAGTCGATTATCTTTGTCTTCGTCAAGCATCCATTTGACGTGGGTGATCGTGTTACAATATATGGCAACACCGGACAAACCTTGCAGGGAGATGATTACTACGTTACTGAAATTTCGCTGCTGTACACGGAATTCAAAAAAATGCAGGGTCATATTGTGCAGGCACCCAACTCTGTGCTGAACACTTTGTTCATTTTGAATCACAGACGAAGTGGGTCGCTGGCCGACGTATTTACGCTTCAGATCAGATATGGCACACCTGCATCTGTGATCACCGAGCTTACGGCTCGTATGACTGATTACGTTGAAAACAACAAACGAGACTTCACCAATAAGATCATTACAGAGCTTGTTAGCTTTGAAGAAGCATGTAGCATGACGGTCAACTTCATCTGCTTCCACAAATCAAGTTTTCAAAATGAGCTATTGCGTCTCACTCGCCATAACAAATTTGCTATCGAGATGATGGACCAGATGGTGGCTCTGGGCATTGAACAGCCGCGTAAGCAATTCCAGGTTTCAGGCAGAGATTTCCCCATCTACCAGACCAACATTGCCCCTCCGACATATCAAGAAGAAAATCAACAACCGTCGGTCGACCCCGCCGTCCTTCACGCATCGCGACGACGAGCCAACTCTCGGGCGGTTGACGCCAATGATATGTTTCAAGATGTATTTGCAGCCCGCAGGCAACAGAACGGCACTATCCCGTCCACGCATCTACCGCCATTGATTCATGAGGAGCCGCCATCCGGTTCCAACACCGGTACACGGACTAGCTTAAGCGGCCTCGAGCGACCGCCCACCAATGGAAGCTCCAGGGCTAGCAACCGAGGATTATTCAATCGCTCAATGGGAACCCTCCGACGGACCACTAATCACCGCCAGTCAACAGATTATCCCTCTGACCCCTTAGATAGAGACATGGTGTGATCGGAGACTAAATCAACTCCCATAGCGGACATAGAGGGGGTTTAATGGGTATACCATGGAACATAAACAAGGCCAAGTTGGCGCCGGCTCGCCTGGAATGTAGTAGTGGTAGTAGGTGTAATGATAAATGACACAGCGATGAATGACAATTTTCGGAAAAGCAGGCAGATATGTATATAGATGATAGACAAGATTGTGCTGGCTTGGATATAGACAGAGCGAACAAACCAGTGCATTAGAGGTATAATCACAGTCAGTCAATAACGAAAGTGATGGAGTCTACGTACATTATTGACAACTAGGGTAACACAGCATTCAAATCAAGTCACGCGTCGGCTGGGACACCGTATCTAATGATGAGCGACAGGCTTTACGTCAGGGAGGGAATATTGCAAAAGGTGGCGTAGGCGGTATAGAGCGAAACGAGCTCTAACCATATCCTCGTGCATTCATCAGCGACCGCCTTTCAACTCAAATTACTATACATTCCACCTCATCTACATGTCTTCATACTACCTAACCCCCGCCCCTCCCTTTTCCCTCCGGGTTTACTGTCACACTGAGGGGCTCTTCGACCTCATCTTCAACGCTCCCTGTCCGTTACATGATATGTATATCTGGGGTATCATCGTTCATTATCGAGTTGGCTGGTTGGTTGTACTGTACACATAATGATTATACTTGGAACACGAAAGAGGAAAAAACTACCATAGGTAACAATAAATATTATGAGGCGAGGAAAGGCAAGCGCCCCTCATCCCCGCGCAGAGTTCGTTGCGTTTATTTCCAGGTCATGGTATCCCCTTTCTTTCGCTTCACTGTTGCTGTGAAATTCCGAGTGCCAAGTTTATTAGGAAACGCCATGCTTAAAATCGAACGCCGTTGATCCAATCAATGTAAATATGTACTCAACATAGAACAAATGCATTCCAACTTCTTCATAAATTTTATTTATTCGTGGATATGGCCAGTCCGCTAGCCTTTCTAATGAATTTCTTACATTGCTGAAGACTTGGCCGCAGCATCAACCTTGCCGAGAAGGATGTCGATGCTGTCAAGGAAATCCTGATCTGAACTTGGATCTGTTGCGCAGTAATGATCATTACTCTTGGCCCGCTTTCGGCCCGTCGGCGCCTCATTTCGGTACGCAATTAGATCGTCGTCTTCGGCCTGGCCACGTTTACGCTTTTGCGTAGCTCCGTCTATGACAGATGGTGATCTACCTGTTCGATCACTTTCCAGAGACTCAGCTGCTGTCGGTGAGCCGGCGTCTGTTCCTGAAATAAGACGGGTAGGCGGCGACGCGCTTGGCGTGAACGATGTTTCGGGCGGCAGACCGTAGTCTCCCAGTCCTGGATATCTCTTCCCTTCTCTGAGCATAGGCAGTGCAAGTGTCTCATGAAGATATTCCCCATTAGGCATCTGTACTAGCCCGTTCGCTTTCATCCGCCAATAAGGGTCTGAAACGTTTGGTCGAGGTTTAGAAATCCGGCTCTGATTAAAGCCCAAGCTTGACCGATAACTGGAGCTAAATGTCGAATGCCGTAAGCTACCGGTTGACAAGGACAAGGTATCTCGGCCGGTGCCACTGGAAATTGCACGAAGCATAGCAGTTTTGGAACCTTCTCTAGAGGCATGTGCTTCAGGGTACCGCTTCAATGGCGGCAAACCCCGTTTCCGTCGCCGTTGGTTTTCAGAGCGTAATCTTAGCTTTTCTGCCGGAAATATGTCAGATGTGGCGTCGAAGTTATCGTTACGAGCGGCGTCGCGAGCGGCTGCTCTTTCGTCTCGTACTCCACTGAAGACACCTGTCGCTAGCAAAGCTTCCTCAAGACTTTGTTGGGACTGCGTCGACTCTCGCATCCTTGTTTCTCGTTCGTGCTCCTTCGTTCGCTTCCCTACAAGTTCCTTCGCCTCTTCAATATCCCGTTCCCTCTTTGATGCTTCGGCAGCTTCGCGCTCTGCCACAAGTTTAGGTGATTTCCATTTTCGAGCCTTTTCCTTCTCAAGCTGGATACGCTTGATGATCCTTCGTTTACGGGTAATATCGAGCCAACGGTAGAAGTAGGTAACTTTAAGGCTATAATGGCGAAACTTGAGCGCCTCCGCCCAAGATTTCTCGTCTTCCTCTTGTCGAATCCGAGCCTCCTCGATAGCTTGAAAATCTTTCCATACAGACTTCAGTATCTGCCCAACTGCAAGTGACTGTAATTCGTCTTCGAGCAGACCTTGATCGGCTAGGACAAACCACCTGGTAAAGTCTTCCATTGGGTTTCTCTTTGGGGTGATGACACTTGGCATCATTTGGGCAGCGGTTGATTCCCCTCGCTCCAATTTGGACTTTATTGGAGGCAATTCGCCAGGTGATAATGGCTCCTTTGCATTGCTGCCTTGCTTAGCAGGCAATATGTTTAGGCTAGATTTTGGTGGAAATTTCGATGCATTTGTGTCTAATTTCGGTATCAGCTGAGGTCTAAAACACGCCCTGGAACATCAAACGCTATAATTGTCTTGATAGTTCTTGAATAGTCTACACATACCCAGTGGAGGCTCGAACTTGCCCAGTGCAGCTGTAGATGACACTTGTTCGAATGAAGGCCCATGATTGGGGACGAGTTTGCTTTGAGTGTGGGCAGGTGAACTGGAAGGTTTCAAAACACTTGATGATATCGCGGTTGACGGCTCAGCCGTTGCTGCTGCAGGCAGTCTGGCCGAACCATTAATGTCAGAGAACAAAGATGGCTTTGTAGAGGTATCTACGGCCGAAACTGATAGTGACGGATCACTGTCTGCCTGTGTTGTTGATTCTTCCTTATCAGGGGCCTTGGGTTGGTTCAAGGAGGAGAAAACGCTTTGAGAAGACGAATTACTCGAATTAGCCAACCTATCAGTGCTGGTATCGGGGGCTGTAGTAGCATTTCCCAGGCTGCCTTGATTTAGTGTGGTTGTATTGGTAGTTGCTTGACTTCTTTGCCCACTACTACTCGTAGAGCCCGGGTTTAATCCTGGTGGCGGAATATAGGGCTGGGTGGACAAGCTGCTGGTCGTTTGATATTTAGACCCCTGTGCTAGCGCAGACGTAGATACAGATATGGGCGAGGCGACTGAGATCTGTGGTGTTGGGGCGGGTTGATTTGCGTCTGAATTAGGTGGGGCTAGTGGTTGCGACCATGGGGAGTTTGTGCCATTTGGTAATCGACTGTTGGATACGACCGAGGAACTGGAGGGTATTGTTGAGGGAAGGCTTTCTGCTTGGCTACTAAGTACAAAGCCATTTGAAATGCCGGAAGAAGCATTGTGTGACTGGTCCGCGACGAATAAACTGTCGCCTTGACTAGACATTGAGATTGCGTCGTCCGAGGACATGTCAAAGACGGTTTGATGTATGACATCAGGAAGAGAGCGATCCGAGCGTTTGCGTTCGACAATATTTCTAGAAAATGCATGACGGATGCGAGGATCCTCAATGCTCTGTCTGGAATTAAGGATTGCGTAACGCTGGAGGCCATCTTGGCCAAAGACAATACCATGCTTTTGGGCAAAATCAACGGCCTCATCTTCCGTATCAAACCGCATCCGTGCTTGCAATAACGCTGGTGTAATATCCTTCGGGCCTTCTCTCGGCCTGGTATACGATTTCCTCAAAATTTGAAGCATTGACTTGCGAACATCGTTAAAATGAATTTCTGCAAAGCATGCCATGGTGTATGATATTTGTGGCGAGGCAACGATCGAAAAGAAAATCCCTGCTGCGCTCAAGGCAAGCTCGGTTGGGGCATAAGGGTTCAGAGGCCCTTGTAAACTCCAGGTATTCTGTAAAGATTCTACCAAACACATTGCTGTGCGAATTCCATCAGTATTCCAAAGGCGGGCGGGCCACCCTTCCACGGTTTCTTTGATAGACGGATTGCGGGCATTAAAAACGATATAATAACCACGAAATTCTGCCTCGTTGGGGCATTCAATGTTTTGCTCTATGCAGTCATCGTAGAGCTCCTTTAACGAGATGAGAGTCTTTCCTAACTGCTCGACCTCCTGTTGCTCAGAAAAGTCCTCGGCGGCGAACCCATCCTGTGAAAGAAGATGCAATGCCGTAACGTGAAAGCGAGCAATCGTCTCTAGACAGTATATGAGGTCTGTCCGCTCGTCTGGGGTCAGATTATACTTTTGCACAGATAAATCGATACGGATTGCTCGTGTCCTATCCCAAAGGAAGTTATGCTTGGACGGTAGGAGGCTGTCGTTAGGTATTAAATCATCGATGAGGTAGTCCAGGGTCTTCCGAAGCGTGGCAAAAGACCGAACGTCCATTGGAAGCGGCGCATCCTGACCCGCTGCTGACCTGGCCAATCTTTTCACCATCAATGAGGGTATTGCAACGAGATCACCAGACTCGTCAGCTGCTTTCTCTGGATTTCGGATGTCGTACTCGATAATCCTCGTTATTTTTTCCCACTCAGGGCACATCTCATCCGATATTCCACGGAAGTCCAGTGCTTGCTGTAATGTGCGTCTTTGATCAGGATCATCTATCAGACCTGCCCTTATCAACGATTTCCTCGCCTTTTCTCTATATGCTTTGTAAGATTCCCGGAAGTTTTCCATCGCCTGGCGCTGTGCGTGACTACCAGGGTTAGCAGGCCATTTGGGAGGTTTAATCCGGTCCTGAGCAAGTTGTTGCTGAATTTTGCTTGCCAGTTCACGAGAACGGCCATCATGTGTATTGACAGGTTGATTAAGAGCTCCCGAGGAAGCTGTTAAGCCCTTTGTTGCTGACCCCTGTTTTCCAGCTATACCTGTAGGCATATGTGAGTGCCAACCATTGTGCCCATTGCTCTGTGCACCTAACCCGCCTTTTTGTTTGTTCAAGCTTGCGGGGGCCGGAATTCCCGTTGTGACTTTTTTCGATTCATCAGGCCATGCTGGCTGTACAAACTCAGCAACTCTCCTCGGCCCATTAAAGTTCGATCCTAGCGATGACTGATGTATGTTTATTGATGGTTTAGGTGGCTGTAGACTCGAGGCCGGTATCTCTGGTTTGGCGGGTTCGAAGGGATTGTGAGCATTAGGAGCACTCTTTGTTGTTTGGCTAAGTGAAGACGATGCCCATCTTTCCAAAGACGCGGACGATGTTGAAGAGAAAGGATTAGTCGCCGTGCCGAGCCCGCTAAAAGGGTTACTTGGAGCCGCTAGAGCACTACTTTCGCGGGTTTGGAGGAATGGGTTTGGTGATGGCTTCGCAAACGGATTTACAATGGGCGGGGGCTTCGCCACGTTAAAGGCTGTGAATCAAGACATACATCAGTACCGATTCTCAGTTTGAGGAGGCTCCGAGTGAACATGGTGTCGAAAACTTTCCTACGCCAACGTATAAGATAAGGCGCATTTGGCCCATGTAAATGACCCTAACCAACTGCATAGTTGGATATTTTTTTCCCAGCATATCGTACACCATGAGGGCCGAAGCGGGTAATGGCAACTTGAGACTCTACTCCGACCCGAAATGAGCCTCGTTTGCCCATGGCCTTGCTGGTAGCTTTTGGCCGGTATTGATAGGTTCTCAATTAAAAGATCAGGCAGTTGAGGCTCCATTGTCGATGAAATAGAAATCTATGGACTTACGGTTGGGAGGAGCAGTGGTTGCGCCAACACCCCAACCACCTTGGTGCCCCGCGTCAGGCATCGCAGACGCGTTGGAGATCAAACATGAGTGTGCACGTAGCAGCAGTAGAGATTGTGTCGTCGTGTATCTATTCGAACAAGAGGCGATAGAAGATGGTGGTGTGTTGGGCGCGTCGGTAGCTAGTAAGGATGTTGCGAATGCGAGGTCAAGCCGAGCAAGGCTTCGTCTACTTCGTACGCAGTTTCGGCGCGTGGGAGCTTTCCAAAAGGATCACCGACCAATATGATGACTCGGCCGTAGAGCGAAAGTGGTTCTTCGATGTCGGAGCCGACGATGCAGGTGGTCGCAGTTAATTATGGCGGGTGAGCAGTGGCCATTGTCGACCAAAGGGTGCTGCTGCAACAGGAAGAATCACATTGTCCAAAGGTTCGCAACCGGCAGCTTGTCCTTCTCGCCATTATTCACCGCTCCAGATGTGCCGAAAGAGGTTAATGGCCTCTGACACTCCAAAGCCGCGCCCGCGTCTCATTGGCCTATTGGGTGGCTGGAAGACGCCTAAATCTGGCCCAAGTAAGTAAGTCGATAGGTACTTATAGAGGCTAAACACGTTGAAGGTGGGGGTTCTAGCTCATTGGGCCCCTATGAATCAGTCCTAAAACTCGCTTATTAGAGCACTGCTGCTGCGCTAAAAGGTGCCTCTTATCCACCTACATAAGTAGGTAGGCCCTGCCAACAATGTACCTACCTACGGTATGTCGATAAAAGAATGAGGTCATCGCAGCGTTCCCTACTACTGTACAGTAAGTACTTACTTAGTGTAGATATCCCCGAACTGACCTAACAATTGTATCGCCAACTCGAGCACTTAACTACTTCGTGCCTGTTCATCCAAGGCCTTCAGGTATGGACTTAATAACACATCTCCTCTATACATGATAATACTCCTCCTTACTACCACCTACGTCTCCCTAGTTCACGTCGCCCACGTCTACTTACGTGTACACCACCCTAAGTCCCTGCATTTCGACGTCTGGTCCCAGCTCCACTGTCTCCATCCCCGAGCCTCTGGCTGTCTGGCTAGCCGTCCACTTCCGCAGCCTGCATGACGGCCATTTGGAATTTGTCCAATAGAGGACAGCCCCCAACCTTTAACAGCCTGTAGAGCCCTTTGCTGTCTACGAGCCCGTGGGTTCATGACGAAGCAAGGTGCTGCCAATAAGGCGAAACAACAACCAGCGCTGAGGCACTCGATGGTTGCGCTTCATGCCGTATCCCTATTTGACTCTTCTCTTCCATCGTCTCAACTACTGTAAATGAGCCGCCTGCCATTGCTGCACGCCCTGTGCTGCATCACTAATCCTCTTCTGCGCAACGCAGGACGATAGTCAGTGTCGTCAGACGCAGTCTCCAATTGTTCCGAAGTCATTTCCTACGACCTTTGGCCGCGGCAGTTGTCGACTCCACCCAGCGATCCTTAACGTTCGGAAAATATACTCCATACTCAATCAAAACATGGCGACTTTTCTTGAAGACCCGCGCCTTCGGCAGCGCTGGAACCAGATTTCGCAGACAACCGAAACCGTCACCGAGAACGCCGCAGCAGGCATCTGGAGTTTCGGGCATACTTATATCACACCTTGTCTCGGCTCCGTCGCTTCTGCCTTCGATAGCTGCACCGCCGTATGTCTGGGCGACCGCGAGGAGCGTGCTCGACGAGCGAGAGAGCGCCAGAGAGCACGAGGAGCTGCCGAATTTAGCTTTGACTTCTATGATGATTGGGATGAGGAGTTCGGCGATCAAGACGGGGGCCTTTTGGGCGGCTGGCGCGCCGAAGATTGGGATCGTTTGGTGGCAGGCTCGGGCAAGCGGAAGAGTCAGACTACCGAAATACAAGAACAGCCGAAAGCTAGAGCTCGTGGTATGAGTTATGGTACGAGGGGCTCTAGGAGAAGAGCTAGTGCTCACGATGATCCCACCATCATTCCAAGTACTGCACCTCTCGGATTTCTTGGTCGGTTGCCGTTCAAGATTGGAGGTACATTGAGGTACAAACCCAGCGCGGCTAATTTACAGGAGCACCCGGGATCTATGAAGCACGCGGAAGAGGGCGAACGTGAGCCATTATTAAACGCAGAGGACGATAGTGAAACCCATCCCAACAACTTGCCGACGCAGAATAGGAAGCGAAGCGGTACGGCCGGCAGTGGAGATACCAGCGACTCATTTCGGTCACGAGGTGATCTTTTCCCCAGTGATGAAGAAGGGGAAGAAGACGCTGTGCCCCTGGATGACGAGTTCACCCTCCCTCTAGATCATGTCGACGACCGATCAAGTAGCCGCACAAAAAGTAGCAAAGGGAAACGCATAGCAAATTACAAGATATCGCGAAGCGGGTCGAGGACAACAATAGCTTCAACAATGCCATCATTACGGCAAGGTCGATGCTCAAGTTCTGGCCCTCCAAGCCCAAGCCTACTACCAGCGCCATCTCTTGAGGACGTACAACGAGAAGAGTTACGCTTAGAACTAGAAGAGGATGAGGCCATAGAAAGGAAACGTCAAGCTGCCGCTGATCTTGCTCTTCGCCGGGGGTTAAGTCGAGAAAATCTACAAATTGAGTCGGTGACTGAGGTGAAATCAGAAGTAGTAGAAGTTGAACACGTCCCGATGCCGGACTCGGCGATACTCGACGATGTCTCAAATGACAGCGGGGCGGAGGCTGGAGGGCAGCCCAGTCCAAGGGAGTTTCTGAGAGAAACCGAGCCACTGGACACATCGTCATCGCACGATGAATTTATACCCGCACGATTACCTCACTTCCGCTAACTTTATATATCTTCATCTGGTTAAATTTGGGGAGACTGGGTACTATGTAGAATATAGCGCGGCGTTTTGGGGTATCGTTTGCTCTTCGTTTGTGAATACAGTTATTGGAGCCAATGTTGAGAATGGATGCATTGGATGACCTTGCCAACAGTTATCTTGCAACTTTCTCCTGTATATGTGGACGATCATCAGGGCGCGTAAAGGTACTAGTAGGTTGTATCAACACGAACTCAATTAATGTGTGTCCTATAGTAAGGCAACACCTGTTCTTGACACTGAGATTTTCTTGTCGGCTTTGACAGCAAGCTGTTCAATCGCGTTCGTGATTTCTTCCCAGGGGTAGAATGGTATCCTAAACCATCCTTGAATGGCGAAGTACATATATAAATCCTGACAGAGAACCTCGGCGAGAAACCCTGGACAGAACCTGGAAGATACCGAGGCTTCTCCCTCCACATTACCCCAGCCTCGCCCCAGAAACCCCGCCCTCCAACCTCCTTTCTTACACTAGGTACGTAGGTATATCCGCATATGTGTTGAGCAGGTCCATCGCCAGCACTCTTGTATTGATTTTATGTTCCTTCCATTTCAGAATCGGGTTGAAGCCTCATTACAGCTTGATGTTACAGGGTTTGTATATTTCAGCCCTTTCCTACCCTCAATCATAGCCAGCATTCAGGCAATGTCTTTAGTCTAGACCTCAGCTCATCTCACACGTTGCTCTACTAGTCTCTCAATCTTCAATTTTTTCAACTTGAATTCTTCTCAATCGTTGTGTGATTCCTGAACCCATATCAAATCATCTCCTCTAGACCGCCGTCCATACAGGTTCAACAATGGCGCCCCAACCCAAAGGCCCCATCACGACACCACTCACCCAAATCTTGGGTATTTCGCACCCTATAGTCCTTGCTGGGATGGCTCGGACATCGGGTGGGCTGCTCGCTGCAGCTGTTTCCAACGCAGGCGGCCTAGGTGTGATCGGAGGCTTCATGTATACGGTGTGTATAAACCCCCCTTTTGTCTAATAGCTCAATTTCTTGTGTCGTATGATCTAGCAAGTTCCATGGTATACATACAGTTCAGATATCTCGACTAATATGTATTCATGCACGCAGCCTGACCAGTTGAGGTCGATTATTGCAGAGATGAAGGAGAATTTCAAATCGCCGGACCTACCTTTTGGTGTAGACCTTGCGCTGCCCCAAATCGGCGGCAATGCACGGAAGACAAACCATGACTACACGGGTGGGAAGCTGGATGAGCTGATTGATATCACGATCGAGAGCGGTGCCAAGCTCTTTGTCAGTGCCGTCGGCGTGCCGCCCAAAGCTGTAATCGACCGGCTACATAATGCTGGCATCCTTATTATGAACATGGTCGGGCACCCTAAGCATGCTGTTAAAGCTCTTGATCTCGGCGTTGATATGGTCTGTGCCCAAGGTGGTGAGGGAGGCGGGCATACAGGCGAGATCGCCAACTCAATCCTCATCCCCGCCGTCGTAGATGTGGCACGCAAGTACAAGCCGCCGATGCTAAAGGGGTCTCATGCGCTCGTGGTTGCAGCCGGTGGCATCGGTAATGGGCGTGCTTTGGCTTCGAGCTTGATGCAGGGCGCTGTCGCCGTGTGGGTAGGAACACGCTTCGTGGCATCCGAGGAAGCCAGCTGCTCCGAGGAGCAGAAGCGCAGCGTAGTAACTTGCGGCTTTACCGACACAGAACGCACCCTCGTCCTCTCGGGCCGCCCACTCCGCATGCGCACGAACGAGTATATCGCAGCCTGGCATGCGCAACCCGACAAGATCAAGGAGCTGTGTGATAACGGTGTCGTGCCCATCGAGTACGACTTCGAGCAAGGAAATGAGGTCGACCCACCACATCTTATGGGCCAGGTCGCGGGCCTAATTCAGAAAATCCAGCCGGCGAAGGAGATCGTGGATGATATGGTCGCCGAAGCGACTGCTATGCTAAAGCTTGGTAGCACGTATATTGCCGATGGTCCCGTGGGCAGCAAACTCTAGTAGAATTAGTATTCGCATATTCGCGAAGAGTTGGCTCCAACAATGGCTGTACGTATGTAATGACCTTGACCTCAATAGTTAGCATCGATGAATTAATACCCCATGAGCAAAATAGCACGATTTTCCATCTCGCATGATCCAGGCTGTACCGAAGCGATAAGACACGTCAAAACAGCTTCATAAAATTAGACCTCCCTGCATCACTAGGTTGTCCCTCTTTTGAATTTAAGCCTGCAAATTGGTGTTACATTCCCCAAGTCGTAACTCAAGTCTTATAAGTCCGTTACTCAGTATTGTCCCAAGCCTCGGAGTTCATGTAACGGAATGGCGGACTTGATACAACTTCCCCACAAGCAAAAACAAACCTTGGAATGCGGACTTCATAGTCGGCAACTTTGGGGAAATCCCGAGTACGTCCATTTAGCTGAATCCCTCTTCTTGGACACCTGTCCATTTCAATTCTGGATGCACAAGGGACCGAAATCTCTCCTGAACTCCTAAGCTTCTTTTGCCGAAACCTTGTTCCGATCCTCAAGCAACGGCCACGACCCCATTCACTTGAGCAGCAATGAGCAGGGCCCGTCCACCTGCACATTTGTGTTCAGCAACACCCTGGTGCTCGATGTCGCAAGATATGCAGGTAGCTGGGATTTCTCAACAAGTGGCTGTGCTCACAGGCTAGTAGCGATGCTGGAATCTTGATAGAAGGGGGAGAACGGTTCAGATGTATCCATATGCGCAAAGGCATGCATGCTCCTATCGACCCCTCCAGCGCCAACCCTTTGACGAGATTAGCCCCTTCAACGGTTGGGCAATTATGCCGTACCGTGTCTTGAGGAGACTGGCACCAACTACATAAAACGATACCACCGGGCACTCTATTAGAGGCCACCCCTATCAGCCACGGTCTTACCTTGCAGAGAGACCTGTGCTTTCCTAATAGCAACGGGAATCAGACGGATAGACTCAGAGATGCTTCACAACTTACCCATCATGAACGCAATCAAACGTTTTGGCATCGAGATGTGAGGTGGCGCTTTTGAAGGAAAGTTGAAGCGATTATTCGCGGCGGACAGCTGTACATCGCGACCGAGACACGCATAACATCTGAAACCAATTGAAGAGGATCGCTACGAACTTAAATACCAGTACCTGCCTGAAGTCCCGTCAAGCATGTGTCCGGAACATCCAAAGTTCTTTTAAAGTTCAACATCACACGCCATGTTTCGGTTAGGGTCCACGACGGGCATTAAATGCAGAGCCCTGGATACAGACCCGAAGAGCTAGCTCGACACCTACATAATGCAACATCCGGTCCGTACCTTCGTCCTGGTGCCCCAAAGACGACAGCTTTGGTATTTTAATGGATTCGTTCCAGACGGATTGCTCTCTAGACGATTACTATGTAATAAGTATGAGATAACTATTGAGGGTTAAGGAAGATTCTCGTCGGAGCCACAAACTTCCACTCGGACGGAACAAAACTAGAAGGCGTTGCCTTGACAGCCTATACTGGTATGTCGTGAGCATTGAAAACGGGGCGAAGACTGAGAATGAGGCGAAGAAGGGAAAGGAGCTAATGATGCAAATGCTGTGAGATGTACTAGCCTAGTCGTCATCATCATGAACTCAGTCGACATGTGGAAGAAACTGCAGAGCAAATGAATCGACCAATTATAAGGGTTTGGCGTTTGAAAGTCAGACAAGGCACAGGATGCCCAAGACATGCTCTACCTAGTATGTTCTGAGACGTTCAGAGTTGTCTTCCGTGGTCTTTTTTTTTTGGGGGGGGGGGGGGGGGGGGGGGTGAGTTACGACCAAAAAAATAACGTTAACACAAATTTGTAAAAAAAGTTTTTTAAATCGAAAAAAAAGATTTTATTTTAAGTA